>NC_080043.1:60359063-60648091 GCF_012489685.1 Lotus japonicus
AAAAGATGTCAAAAACTTAGCTTCAAAACATATTCTTTGCCAGATGGCAAGCTATTTTAAGCGTTTTTGACTTCGATATTGAATATATAAAAGGATCTAACAATTCTCTCCCTGATTTCCTCACTCGTGAATATTTGCAGGGAAGATCATAAGATGTCCTCCAGAGGAGGATCCTCCTCCTCCCGAGGAAGAGGAAGAAACAAAGAAAAGAGCAAAGGTTTATAATCTCTGACTCTTTAATCTTATCTGGGCCCACTGCCCATCAATCTGGACCCACTGTCCAAAAATCTGAGCCCACTGCTCAAAACCAATCTTCACAACCAAAACAAACCCAAAGCTGATTATGCTTTATCAATTCCAACTCTCCTTGCCTTCAAACAAGCAGGCCTGGATAATGTTCCTCAGGGACTCATCAATTTACCAAATAAATCTTGGGCCAGCATCGCTGATAAAGATGATGACCTAGATCTCCAATCCCTCCAATCTTTATTGAAAGAACAAAAAGCTTAGCAACTCATGATGGAAAGAAAACCAGTTGTTGTTGCCCAATCTAGCCCAGTTACCCAATCTAACCCAAAATCGGAATATTTGACCAAAACTATCTCCAAATTCCAAACCTTGATTGAACCAGAATGGTGGGACCATTCAGGAGGGAACCTCGCCAATAAAATTGGTACTAAACTTTTCCCTGGTTATCTTGATCCAATCCACCCAAACAAAACCCAGAGATTTCTATGAGTTTATCTTGGTTGATACAAACAGTGTGGATATTAAGCATTTTAGGGATAAAAATGACAACTCCCTAATTACCCACTCCACACTCCAAATTCTCCGTGTCCTTCGTCCCACTGACTTTGGACCCAATCCAAACACCTACAGAAAATTTTCCCAGAATTTTGACCCTATAGGTTTTAATTATTGGGATTACATCAAAGCTTGGGAATTTACAATCCTTGGCCTGCAAAACCAAAATTTCAAGCATTCTTGGCTCATTTACTTCAAATGGACCAACAAATATTCCTTTCCAATTTGGTTCCATTCTTGGTGGAGCTTCTTTGGTCCAACTACTGAAATCTTTCCCCCTGAAGTTCTGGAGGGATACAATCTTTTCCTGAAACATTGGGACAAAAGAGTTTAACAATTATCCTGATTGTTTAAACTTTTATACAATCTTTTCCCTTTCTTGGGTATTCTCTTGGAGGTACGGTCTTAAAGCCAAACCCCAACCAATTCTCAACAAACATGCCCTTATCAAGTGGTGGAAGGCTTTTGATGCTTCCAAAGCTCACAAGGATAAAGTAATTCAATGGTTCAAAAACAACCAGAAATATCTCAAGCATGCAAGTCCGCAAACCAGCCTCTTGCTAAATCAAAAGGCCCACATCACAGCGGCCCTTGCAGGAGCTTCAACAGAAGAAGACTTGCTAAGAAATCTTCAATCTGCTCTTCAATTATTGAAGGAACCAATTAAGCAAGCCTCATCTTCAAAGGCCCCTCAACACAAAGTCTCCGAGCCATCCTCTCTTGGGTCGTCAGATTTTGTCCAAACCACAGAATCAGATGATGATGACTTCTGCTAAGTTTGTCGTCTTGTAATCATTTTTATTCTGTAATAATTCAATTTTTGTACTGTAGCAAATAGTAAAATTGACTTTTTACTGTAGCAAATAGTGCCAGTCAAATAGTACCGTCTACCGGAACTATTCAACCGGAACTATTCAAACAGTGCCCAATCTTTTCTTTAAATAGGCTCATTCTGAACCTTGTTAAGCAGAGTTTTGGATAGAGCTTAGATAGAGAGTTTAGAGAGAGAAACACTGAGAGAATTCCTTCTGTAAGTTCTCCTTCAGTTTTCCTTTCTTTCAATCTTTTCTGTTTTTAAGTTTCAGTTTTTCAGTTTTTAAGTTTCAGTTTTGTAATCTATGTTTATGTAATATATATCTTGTTCAAGTTTTATTTTCCTGTTTATGGAAGGCTGAGCCTCCTGTTTTAATTCCTGTTTTTAATTTCTGCAAGTTTTATTTTTCTGTTTATGGAAGGCTGAGCCTCCTGCTTTAATTCCTGTATTTAATTTTCTGCAAAAAGCCCCTCCGTGGTGGCGTCCTACTTCTCTTAATCCTCTTCTCATCCCCCTCCTTCTGCTTCCGACCCCCTCTTGGTATCAGAGCCTGATGGGGAAGTAGGAACATGCTAAATATGTTAGATATAAGTTATTTCTCTGTTCTGTTCTTATATAATTAAGCACTATGGTCGGGATCTGGACTGGTAGTACACTTTGAACTAAACTAAAATGAAAGCTCTTTTGAAAACCTTCTAGGATTATTACTATTCAGACTTATGATCATCTCTGCAGCGGAGGCGTTGAAGGCAGTAAGTCCCTGTGTGGCAGTAAGTCTATATTGGCCATACTACAGACATGTTATTAAGTTCTGAATATTTTTAATGTCCTTGTTTAGTTTCTTTTTGTGGTGGCTTAAGTCTGATCCAGATCTATACTGCTCAACTATTAAGAACAACGCAGAACCTAACTTATATTTCTAATTTATTTATCTGTTTCTATAGAACCAGGTGATGGTGATGATACTTACGGGCAAGGAAGATCTATCTTTCATGATGCTTCGCTCTTTCTCTTCTAAGCTTTCTTTCAGATCTTCCCAACCCTCTTCTTCTTCTATCGATCATCCTCATCAATCCAATCAATTATCCAAATCTGTCTTCAAAGAAGAAATTCATTTTGAAGATATCAATCAAGATCTTGACAACTGGGAAATTCCAAAAATTTCTCATGCTGAGATCTACAAACCAAACGGATCCTTTTTCAAACGATCAGATTTCATTATCAAAACCGTTGAGCAAACCTACAAGCTCAGATCTGATGATGAAGAAATCCATCTGCTTTCCGAGAAAAGCATCAAAGAACATATCAGCAAGAACTTCAACTATCTTCATATAGGTAGTGTTCAAGTTGGTCTTAAACCCCTAACCAGGAAATCTCTTGACATCGCTGTACTCCTTTGTCTTAGGGATGTTAGACATAATCAATTCCATGACTCCCTCTTAGGAACGGTTGAAACCAGCCTGAGTAATGGACCAATCTTTTTCAATTGCTTCCCAGATCTAACTGTTAGTCTGGAAGATAAAAACATCCTTGATGTCCTCTTCCTAAATATCAAGCTTCACGGCCTTGATATGAAAGAAGATTCCATTCCAATCTCTTTGATCTACAGGGTTCAATACAAGGTAATGAACTCTATCAAATCTTATTTCTTGCGAACCAATTGTGAGAAATCTGGAGAAACTACCCTCTTCCTCACAGATTATGATAAGGCCAATGTTATTGTGCCCAAAACCATCCAATGGAGTGATATCACCCTTCCAGAAAAATGGTCTTTGGAAAAGGCTACTCCAGCCCAACCTGCTGAAACTCCTGAGTTTCGTGAAATCATCCAACACCAATCTGGCCAAGTAGATCTCATCTTTGATAGGAGAAATTCCTTCTCTATCCCTAGATCTATTAGGACGTCCTCAAATGATTTCCAATCCGCCATGTCTAGAAGATCTTTTTCTATGACTAGAAGGAACCAGCCTGAGTCTAATGCTCGACCTTCCCTCTCTCATGACGGATCTACTATCCATTTAGCTGGATATGTCAATACCACTCCTGTCAAGACTACCTATGACAAGGGTGATGAAGATCATCAATCCACCTTATCTCCAACGTATTCTTCTCTAGAAACCCCTGGAGAAACTTCTGATTTCATTGGAGCAATCACTACTGAATTCGTCATCGACAAAGGAAGTATCAAGGCAGATTTCTACTCTGACCGATGGACTCAGCAAAGAAAATGGTTCTTTGCAAAGTATCAGGGTGAAAAGAGAAAGAAGATCCAAGAAAAATTCTATGGGTTCCTTGAGAAAACCCAGCAAAACATCTTCTTTTTTGAATGGTTTCAAGATTATGCCAACAAGAATTGGAAATCTTACCCCTTCCAAATTGACATGGTTAAATGGCAGCATAAGGATGGAAAAGAAACCCTTTCTAACCTGCCACCTAAAACTCCTTTCCTTCTTAAAGGAGCTCAATCTACACCTGTCCTAGCTTCTCCCTTCAAGACTAGGAAAGAAGAAGGTGATGTCACTGGTAAAGACATCAAAAACCTCATGGAACAATCCAATTATACCAATAAGTATCTTCAAATTCTTGGAGAATCCCAAGTGCAGGATTCCTCTTCCAGGAAAGGAAAAGAAAAGGTCAAGATTGAACCTTCCTCTTCTAATCTTGATATCCCTAAAGGATGTCAACTTGAAAAACCTCTTTTCAAACCTTTTCAAATCAGTAGCCGTTCCAGACACTCGGCTCAAACTCTTCGAGCAAAAAAGGAATCTGACAATGAGCTCCTCCAAAAGGTGGTAGAGCAACTTCAGCTTCTCAAACAAGTTATTCCTGAGACTCCGGAACCTCCTGAGACTCCGGAACCTACTCCGGAAGCAGTTTCTAATCCCACTATTACTGCTCCTCCTCCTCCAAAAACTCGTACTTCTACTCTTAATACCTCTACTTCTTTAAATAATATTGAAGATGGTAAGGATGAGTCTGATTCTGATATTCAATCTATGAAGTCTGACGTTCAATCTATCAAGAGTATTCCGGTCAATACTGTCATTCACAATTCTAAGAATCAGTGGAGAAAAGAAACCAAGCTCTACTATCCTAGAGCTACTGCTCCTGATCTTCTTTTAGAAGAATCTTCAAACTTCAAAAGCTTCAGTGCCAACAATGTCTATGAATGGAATATTGATGGTGAAAACGAGTATGGCATCACCAAAATCCTCCAAAATATGACTATGGTAGCCACTGCCTATGTTACCGCCAACAATTGTCCTGAATCTCTTATCGTTGAAGTCTTGGTTGCTGGTTTCTGTGGCCAGCTCAAAGGTTGGTGGGATAATTATCTCACTCAAGACGAGAAGGATCAGATCTTGACCGCTGTCAAGACTGATGAAGAAGGTAATCCTATCATGGAAGATGGCAAATTCATCTCTGATGCTGTCAACTCCTTAATCTTTACCATAGCCCAACATTTTGTTGGAGATCCTTCCCTCATCAAGGACAGATCTGGTGATCTTTTGTCCAATCTGAAGTGCAAATCTTTGGGTGATTTCAGATGGTATAAGGATACCTTCCTGACCAGGGTTTACACCCGTGAAGACAGCCAACAAGCCTTCTGGAAAGAGAAATTCCTGGCCGGTCTTCCTAAATCTTTTGGCGACAAAGTTCGTGAGAAACTTAGAAGCCAAAATCCGGGGGGAGAAATCCCATATCACACCCTTAGTTATGGACAGCTCATAGCTATCATTCAAAGAGTTGCTCTCAAAATCTGTCAGGATGACAAAATCCAACAGCAACTCACTAAGGAGAAGTCTCAGAATCGCAGGGATTTGGGTACTTTCTGCGAACAATTCGGAATTCAAGGTTGTCCCAAGAAACCTAAACCCAGAAAGCAAGATCCTCCTCCCAAACAACAATGGAGAAAGAGATCTAGCATGAATGATCATAGGAAACCCAAGCCTAGATCAAAACCCCAATCTTCGCAAATTCCAAAGAACCCTCCTGAGACTAGACCCTCTCAAGGAAAAGATGTTACCTGCTACAACTGCGGCAAGCCGGGCCATATTAGCAGGTATTGCAGACTCAAAAGGAGAATCTCTGAGCTTCATCTTGAACCTGAGATCGAGGACAAGATCAACAATCTCCTCATTCAAACTTCTGATGAAGAAGAATCTAATCCTTCGGATTCTGAGGTCTCTGAAGACCTAAATCAAATTCAGAATGATGATTCTCAATCATCATCTTCCGTCAATACCTTGTCCATCAACCCTTTGACCAATGAACAAGACCTTCTCTTCAGGGCCATTAATTCTATCCCTGATCCTGAGGAAAAGAAAATCTATTTGGAACGCCTCAGGTCTACTCTTGAAGATAGGCCTCCCAAAAGTCCTATAACCACCAATAAATTCAATCTTAGAGATACTTTCAAGCGTCTTGAGAAATCTACGGTCAAACCCGTCACTATTCAAGACCTTCAATCTGAAGTCAATTCCCTCAAGACTGAGGTTAAAAGTCTCAAACAAATCCAAAATAGTCAGCAGCTTATCTTAGAAAAACTGACTAGAAATTATGAGGAAGATGATTCTTCTGTACCTGATTCCAATCCTGCTCCTAACAACAATTGCGAAGACTTTCTGGAGAATATTAACCAGGTCACCATTCAGAAATTCTTCATCCATGTCAAAATCCTCATAGGAGATTTTATTCTCGAAATCCCTGCCCTCTTTGACACAGGGGCAGATTCCAGTTGTATCTCGGAGGGACTCATTCCCACCAGATATTTTGAGAAAACCACTGAGAAGCTCAGCGCTGCTGAAGGATCTAGACTAAAGATCAAGTATAAAATCCCCTCAGCTATCATAAAAAATGGTAGTCTTGAAATCGAAACTCCATTTCTGTTAGTCAGAAATTTGAGTCAAAAAATCATTATAGGGACCCCTTTCATTAAGAAGCTCTTCCCCTATAATACTGACGAAAACGGCATCACTGTTCAGCATCTTGGACAGCCTATCTTGTTCAAATTCTCTGAACCTCCCATAGATAAGACTTTGAACGTCATATCCTACAAGGAGAAGCAGATCAACTTCCTCAGGGAAGAAATCTCTTACAGAACCATTGAGGATCAATTGCAACAACCTTCTGTTAAATCAAGGATTGAGAATATTTTGGAAAATATTCAATCCAGCATCTGTTCTGATCTACCCAACGCTTTTTGGGAAAGAAGGAGCCATATGGTGGAACTTCCTTATGAAAAAGATTTTTCAGACAAACAGATTCCAACCAAGGCTAGGCCTATTCAAATGAATGAAGAACTTCTTCATTTCTGCCAAAAGGAAATCAATGATCTCCTTGAAAAGAAACTTATTCGCAGGAGTAAGAGCCCTTGGTCCTGTGCAGCCTTCTATGTCAACAAACAAGCTGAGATAGAACGGGGAACCCCTAGGCTGGTTATTAACTACAAACCTCTCAATCAAGCCCTTTGTTGGATTAGATATCCTATCCCCAACAAGAAAGATCTCTTAGCCAGACTGCATGATGCTAAGGTCTTTTCAAAATTCGACATGAAATCTGGATTCTGGCAAATCCAATTGCAAGAGAAGGATAGGTATAAAACTGCTTTTACTGTTCCTTTTGGGCAGTATGAGTGGAACGTTATGCCTTTTGGGCTAAAGAACGCCCCATCTGAATTCCAAAGGATTATGAACGAAATCTTCAATCCTTATTCCAAATTCACTATTGTCTACATTGACGATGTTCTAATCTTTTCCCAAACTTTAGATCAACATTTCAAACATCTCAATACGTTCATCTCTGTAATCAAAAGGAATGGCTTGGCTGTATCCAAGACAAAGGTCAGTTTGTTCCAAACCAAAATCAGATTTCTTGGTCACAACATCCACCAAGGAACCATCATTCCTATCAATAGAGCCATCGAGTTCACGGATAAATTCCCTGATCAAATCATTGACAAAACCCAACTACAAAGATTCCTGGGTTGTCTCAATTATGTTGCGGACTTCTGTCCTCAACTCAGTACCATAATCAAACCCCTTCATGATAGACTCAAGAAGGATCCTCCACCTTGGTCCGATATTCATACCAATGTGGTCAAACAAATCAAACTTCGTGTCAAGAATCTCCCTTGTCTTTATCTCCCTAATCCTCAAGCTTTCAAAATTATTGAAACTGATGCCTCTGATATTGGCTTTGGTGGTATTTTGAAACAAAAGGTTTTTGACAAGGAACAAATTATTGCTTTTACTTCAAAACATTGGAATCCTGCTCAACAGAATTATTCTACTGTCAAAAAAGAAGTTTTAGCAATCGTTTTATCTATTTCAAAATTTCAATCTGATTTGATTAATCAAAAATTCTTAGTCCGTGTAGACTGCAAATCTGCGAAAGAAATCTTACAAAAAGATGTCAAAAACTTAGCTTCAAAACATATCTTTGCCAGATGGCAAGCTATTTTAAGCGTTTTTGACTTCGATATTGAATATATAAAAGGATCTAACAATTCTCTCCCTGATTTCCTCACTCGTGAATATTTGCAGGGAAGATCATAAGATGTCCTCCAGAGGAGGATCCTCCTCCTCCCGAGGAAGAGGAAGAAACAAAGAAAAGAGCAAAGGTATTATAATCTCTGACTCTTTAATCTTATCTGGGCCCACTGCCCATCAATCTGGACCCACTGTCCAAAAATCTGAGCCCACTGCTCAAAACCAATCTTCACAACCAAAACAAACCAAAGCTGATTATGCTTTATCAATTCCAACTCTCCTTGCCTTCAAACAAGCAGGCCTGGATAATGTTCCTCAGGGACTCATCAATTTACCAAATAAATCTTGGGCCAGCATCGCTGATAAAGATGATGACCTAGATCTCCAATCCCTCCAATCTTTTATTGAAAGAACAAAAAGCTTAGCAACTCATGATGGAAAGAAACCAGTTGTTGTTGCCCAATCTAGCCCAGTTACCCAATCTAACCCAAAATCGGAATATTTGACCAAAACTATCTCCAAATTCCAAACCTTGATTGAACCAGAATGGTGGGACCATTCAGGAGGGAACCTCGCCAATAAAATTGGTACTAAACTTTTCCCTGGTTATCTTGATCCAATCCACCCAAACAAAACCCAGAGATTCTATGAGTTTATCTTGGTTGATACAAACAGTGTGGATATTAAGCATTTTAGGGATAAAAATGACAACTCCCTAATTACCCACTCCACACTCCAAATTCTCCGTGTCCTTCGTCCCACTGACTTTGGACCCAATCCAAACACCTACAGAAAATTTTCCCAGAATTTTGACCCTATAGGTTTTAATTATTGGGATTACATCAAAGCTTGGGAATTTACAATCCTTGGCCTGCAAAACCAAAATTTCAAGCATTCTTGGCTCATTTACTTCAAATGGACCAACAAATATTCCTTTCCAATTTGGTTCCATTCTTGGTGGAGCTTCTTTGGTCCAACTACTGAAATCTTTCCCCCTGAAGTTCTGGAGGGATACAATCTTTTCCTGAAACATTGGGACAAAGAGTTTAACAATTATCCTGATTGTTTAAACTTTTATACAATCTTTTCCCTTTCTTGGGTATTCTCTTGGAGGTACGGTCTTAAAGCCAAACCCCAACCAATTCTCAACAAACATGCCCTTATCAAGTGGTGGAAGGCTTTTGATGCTTCCAAAGCTCACAAGGATAAAGTAATTCAATGGTTCAAAAACAACCAGAAATATCTCAAGCATGCAAGTCCGCAAACCAGCCTCTTGCTAAATCAAAAGGCCCACATCACAGCGGCCCTTGCAGGAGCTTCAACAGAAGAAGACTTGCTAAGAAATCTTCAATCTGCTCTTCAATTATTGAAGGAACCAATTAAGCAAGCCTCATCTTCAAAGGCCCCTCAACACAAAGTCTCCGAGCCATCCTCTCTTGGGTCGTCAGATTTTGTCCAAACCACAGAATCAGATGATGATGACTTCTGCTAAGTTTGTCGTCTTGTAATCATTTTTATTCTGTAATAATTCAATTTTTGTACTGTAGCAAATAGTAAAATTGACTTTTTACTGTAGCAAATAGTGCCAGTCAAATAGTACCGTCTACCGGAACTATTCAACCGGAACTATTCAAACAGTGCCCAATCTTTTCTTTAAATAGGCTCATTCTGAACCTTGTTAAGTAGAGTTTTGGATAGAGCTTAGATAGAGAGTTTAGAGAGAGAAACACTGAGAGAATTCCTTCTGTAAGTTCTCCTTCAGTTTTACTGAAGGAGAACTTACAGAAGGAATTCTCTCAGTGTTTCTCTCTCTAAACTCTCTATCTAAGCTCTATCCAAAACTCTACTTAACAAGGTTCAGAATGAGCCTATTTAAAGAAAAGATTGGGCACTGTTTGAATAGTTCCGGTTGAATAGTTCCGGTAGACGGTACTATTTGACTGGCACTATTTGCTACAGTAAAAAGTCAATTTTACTATTTGCTACAGTACAAAAATTGAATTATTACAGAATAAAAATGATTACAAGACGACAAACTTAGCAGAAGTCATCATCATCTGATTCTGTGGTTTGGACAAAATCTGACGACCCAAGAGAGGATGGCTCGGAGACTTTGTGTTGAGGGGCCTTTGAAGATGAGGCTTGCTTAATTGGTTCCTTCAATAATTGAAGAGCAGATTGAAGATTTCTTAGCAAGTCTTCTTCTGTTGAAGCTCCTGCAAGGGCCGCTGTGATGTGGGCCTTTTGATTTAGCAAGAGGCTGGTTTGCGGACTTGCATGCTTGAGATATTTCTGGTTGTTTTTGAACCATTGAATTACTTTATCCTTGTGAGCTTTGGAAGCATCAAAAGCCTTCCACCACTTGATAAGGGCATGTTTGTTGAGAATTGGTTGGGGTTTGGCTTTAAGACCGTACCTCCAAGAGAATACCCAAGAAAGGGAAAAGATTGTATAAAAGTTTAAACAATCAGGATAATTGTTAAACTCTTTGTCCCAATGTTTCAGGAAAAGATTGTATCCCTCCAGAACTTCAGGGGGAAAGATTTCAGTAGTTGGACCAAAGAAGCTCCACCAAGAATGGAACCAAATTGGAAAGGAATATTTGTTGGTCCATTTGAAGTAAATGAGCCAAGAATGCTTGAAATTTTGGTTTTGCAGGCCAAGGATTGTAAATTCCCAAGCTTTGATGTAATCCCAATAATTAAAACCTATAGGGTCAAAATTCTGGGAAAATTTTCTGTAGGTGTTTGGATTGGGTCCAAAGTCAGTGGGACGAAGGACACGGAGAATTTGGAGTGTGGAGTGGGTAATTAGGGAGTTGTCATTTTTATCCCTAAAATGCTTAATATCCACACTGTTTGTATCAACCAAGATAAACTCATAGAATCTCTGGGTTTTGTTTGGGTGGATTGGATCAAGATAACCAGGGAAAAGTTTAGTACCAATTTTATTGGCGAGGTTCCCTCCTGAATGGTCCCACCATTCTGGTTCAATCAAGGTTTGGAATTTGGAGATAGTTTTGGTCAAATATTCCGATTTTGGGTTAGATTGGGTAACTGGGCTAGATTGGGCAACAACAACTGGTTTCTTTCCATCATGAGTTGCTAAGCTTTTTGTTCTTTCAATAAAAGATTGGAGGGATTGGAGATCTAGGTCATCATCTTTATCAGCGATGCTGGCCCAAGATTTATTTGGTAAATTGATGAGTCCCTGAGGAACATTATCCAGGCCTGCTTGTTTGAAGGCAAGGAGAGTTGGAATTGATAAAGCATAATCAGCTTTGGTTTGTTTTGGTTGTGAAGATTGGTTTTGAGCAGTGGGCTCAGATTTTTGGACAGTGGGTCCAGATTGATGGGCAGTGGGCCCAGATAAGATTAAAGAGTCAGAGATTATAATACCTTTGCTCTTTTCTTTGTTTCTTCCTCTTCCTCGGGAGGAGGAGGATCCTCCTCTGGAGGACATCTTATGATCTTCCCTGCAAATATTCACGAGTGAGGAAATCAGGGAGAGAATTGTTAGATCCTTTTATATATTCAATATCGAAGTCAAAAACGCTTAAAATAGCTTGCCATCTGGCAAAGATATGTTTTGAAGCTAAGTTTTTGACATCTTTTTGTAAGATTTCTTTCGCAGATTTGCAGTCTACACGGACTAAGAATTTTTGATTAATCAAATCAGATTGAAATTTTGAAATAGATAAAACGATTGCTAAAACTTCTTTTTTGACAGTAGAATAATTCTGTTGAGCAGGATTCCAATGTTTTGAAGTAAAAGCAATAATTTGTTCCTTGTCAAAAACCTTTTGTTTCAAAATACCACCAAAGCCAATATCAGAGGCATCAGTTTCAATAATTTTGAAAGCTTGAGGATTAGGGAGATAAAGACAAGGGAGATTCTTGACACGAAGTTTGATTTGTTTGACCACATTGGTATGAATATCGGACCAAGGTGGAGGATCCCTCTTGAGTCTATCATGAAGGGGTTTGATTATGGTACTGAGTTGAGGACAGAAGTCCGCAACATAATTGAGACAACCCAGGAATCTTTGTAGTTGGGTTTTGTCAATGATTTGATCAGGGAATTTATCCGTGAACTCGATGGCTCTATTGATAGGAATGATGGTTCCTTGGTGGATGTTGTGACCAAGAAATCTGATTTTGGTTTGGAACAAACTGACCTTTGTCTTGGATACAGCCAAGCCATTCCTTTTGATTACAGAGATGAACGTATTGAGATGTTTGAAATGTTGATCTAAAGTTTGGGAAAAGATTAGAACATCGTCAATGTAGACAATAGTGAATTTGGAATAAGGATTGAAGATTTCGTTCATAATCCTTTGGAATTCAGATGGGGCGTTCTTTAGCCCAAAAGGCATAACGTTCCACTCATACTGCCCAAAAGGAACAGTAAAAGCAGTTTTATACCTATCCTTCTCTTGCAATTGGATTTGCCAGAATCCAGATTTCATGTCGAATTTTGAAAAGACCTTAGCATCATGCAGTCTGGCTAAGAGATCTTTCTTGTTGGGGATAGGATATCTAATCCAACAAAGGCTTGATTGAGAGGTTTGTAGTTAATAACCAGCCTAGGGGTTCCCCGTTCTATCTCAGCTTGTTTGTTGACATAGAAGGCTGCACAGGACCAAGGGCTCTTACTCCTGCGAATAAGTTTCTTTTCAAGGAGATCATTGATTTCCTTTTGGCAGAAATGAAGAAGTTCTTCATTCATTTGAATAGGCCTAGCCTTGGTTGGAATCTGTTTGTCTGAAAAATCTTTTTCATAAGGAAGTTCCACCATATGGCTCCTTCTTTCCCAAAAAGCGTTGGGTAGATCAGAACAGATGCTGGATTGAATATTTTCCAAAATATTCTCAATCCTTGATTTAACAGAAGGTTGTTGCAATTGATCCTCAATGGTTCTGTAAGAGATTTCTTCCCTGAGGAAGTTGATCTGCTTCTCCTTGTAGGATATGACGTTCAAAGTCTTATCTATGGGAGGTTCAGAGAATTTGAACAAGATAGGCTGTCCAAGATGCTGAACAGTGATGCCGTTTTCGTCAGTATTATAGGGGAAGAGCTTCTTAATGAAAGGGGTCCCTATAATGATTTTTTGACTCAAATTTCTGACTAACAGAAATGGAGTTTCGATTTCAAGACTACCATTTTTTATGATAGCTGAGGGGATTTTATACTTGATCTTTAGTCTAGATCCTTCAGCAGCGCTGAGCTTCTCAGTGGTTTTCTCAAAATATCTGGTGGGAATGAGTCCCTCCGAGATACAACTGGAATCTGCCCCTGTGTCAAAGAGGGCAGGGATTTCGAGAATAAAATCTCCTATGAGGATTTTGACATGGATGAAGAATTTCTGAATGGTGACCTGGTTAATATTCTCCAGAAAGTCTTCGCAATTGTTGTTAGGAGCAGGATTGGAATCAGGTACAGAAGAATCATCTTCCTCATAATTTCTAGTCAGTTTTTCTAAGATAAGCTGCTGACTATTTTGGATTTGTTTGAGACTTTTAACCTCAGTCTTGAGGGAATTGACTTCAGATTGAAGGTCTTGAATAGTGACGGGTTTGACCGTAGATTTCTCAAGACGCTTGAAAGTATCTCTAAGATTGAATTTATTGGTGGTTATAGGACTTTTGGGAGGCCTATCTTCAAGAGTAGACCTGAGGCGTTCCAAATAGATTTTCTTTTCCTCAGGATCAGGGATAGAATTAATGGCCCTGAAGAGAAGGTCTTGTTCATTGGTCAAAGGGTTGATGGACAAGGTATTGACGGAAGATGATGATTGAGAATCATCATTCTGAATTTGATTTAGGTCTTCAGAGACCTCAGAATCCGAAGGATTAGATTCTTCTTCATCAGAAGTTTGAATGAGGAGATTGTTGATCTTGTCCTCGATCTCAGGTTCAAGATGAAGCTCAGAGATTCTCCTTTTGAGTCTGCAATACCTGCTAATATGGCCCGGCTTGCCGCAGTTGTAGCAGGTAACATCTTTTCCTTGAGAGGGTCTAGTCTCAGGAGGGTTCTTTGGAATTTGCGAAGATTGGGGTTTTGATCTAGGCTTGGGTTTCCTATGATCATTCATGCTAGATCTCTTTCTCCATTGTTGTTTGGGAGGAGGATCTTGCTTTCTGGGTTTAGGTTTCTTGGGACAACCTTGAATTCCGAATTGTTCGCAGAAAGTACCCAAATCCCTGCGATTCTGAGACTTCTCCTTAGTGAGTTGCTGTTGGATTTTGTCATCCTGACAGATTTTGAGAGCAACTCTTTGAATGATAGCTATGATAGAGAGTCTGAATATATATAGTCAGTGAAAGGTCAATTTGTCTTAAGAAGTTCCACCATATGGCTCCTTCTTTCCCAAAAAGCGTTGGGTAGATCAGAACAGATGCTGGATTGAATATTTTCCAAAATATTCTCAATCCTTGATTTAACAGAAGGTTGTTGCAATTGATCCTCAATGGTTCTGTAAGAGATTTCTTCCCTGAGGAAGTTGATCTGCTTCTCCTTGTAGGATATGACGTTCAAAGTCTTATCTATGGGAGGTTCAGAGAATTTGAACAAGATAGGCTGTCCAAGATGCTGAACAGTGATGCCGTTTTCGTCAGTATTATAGGGGAAGAGCTTCTTAATGAAAGGGGTCCCTATAATGATTTTTTGACTCAAATTTCTGACTAACAGAAATGGAGTTTCGATTTCAAGACTACCATTTTTTATGATAGCTGAGGGGATTTTATACTTGATCTTTAGTCTAGATCCTTCAGCAGCGCTGAGCTTCTCAGTGGTTTTCTCAAAATATCTGGTGGGAATGAGTCCCTCCGAGATACAACTGGAATCTGCCCCTGTGTCAAAGAGGGCAGGGATTTCGAGAATAAAATCTCCTATGAGGATTTTGACATGGATGAAGAATTTCTGAATGGTGACCTGGTTAATATTCTCCAGAAAGTCTTCGCAATTGTTGTTAGGAGCAGGATTGGAATCTGTTACCCAATCTAACCCAAAATCGGAATATTTGACCAAAACTATCTCCAAATTCCAAACCTTGATTGAACCAGAATGGTGGGACCATTCAGGAGGGAACCTCGCCAATAAAATTGGTACTAAACTTTTCCCTGGTTATCTTGATCCAATCCACCCAAACAAAACCCAGAGATTCTATGAGTTTATCTTGGTTGATACAAACAGTGATATATATATATATATATATATGTATGATATTTATAACCTTATATTGAAGGCTTTTAATTTAATAGAAATGACACGAACTCATTTGTGAAATAGATGATAAGATATCATTTGAAAACTAGAATCTTAATCCTATATATAAGAGCCTTATATCAGGACTTCTATAACGTGGGAAAGATCATTTGAAGAATGAACTCGAATTTCATTACTCAAATAGCAAAAGAGAAATGGTATATTGATACATCATTAGTGTATTTTTTTTTTACATCGTACCCATTTGTTTTTGTCATATGAAAAAATATAATTTTAATTTAATTTAAATTAAAGATAAATATAACCGTTTGTCTTATATATGTGACATAAAATGGTTAGATATTAATGTAAAATTTCTTTACACTCACAATGCATATTTATTAAACTCAGATCAAAAATAGGAAATTCTAGCGATTAGCTCAATTGGTAGTGTTTATGAGCTTATGGTAAAATGTGTTATTTGAAAATTAGTTTGCATTCACAAGAGACGCACAAATTTTTACTGTATTTTGACCGCAAATGAGATTGTGGATGTCCTCAATGAGAGAAGGGAGAGTGGTTTGGTTTTCAAGATGGATTTTAAAAAGAGTTTTTTTTTTTTTTTTATAAGCAATATTGAATTATATTGAATGAAGTACAAGGGGTACTTCAACCCAATACAAATGAGATAAGAGGAGGAAAGAAATTAAGAGTAGTAGCAATACAATTAACATCAAAAGCGAGGACCTCCTACTACTAAAAAACCCACCACCCACCACCTCCTTAGAGACAGATTAGAGAACACATGCCTCGTTAAAACCTTACCCGGAAAAACCCCCTTGGGAAAACCTGGTGAAGGAAAAAGAGTACATGGATTCAATAATCAAAATGAAGTCTCCAAGAAGGACAATATAGAATATCATAGGGACTAATACAGCACAATTCCTGCATTCTAAACAATAGCCTTCAAAAATATGAGGCAGGTGTAAGGCCCAAGTTTTAACGCTTTGGATAAGTGAATAAAATAAAAGAGTTATTTGATTAAGATAAATTTGGGAAGGAAAGAGGTTCAGGAAAAGTCCAAGAATGTATCGAAAAACCGAAAGAGTTATAGCACGACTAACATACGCTTAATCCTAGGTCGAAGGTATTAGTGAATAGTTAATTTACGCTTTAGGACACGATGGAAACTAATTCCAAAAATCCTCAGAGAAATGTTAGAACTTCTCTTTTCCGTCCTTAAACAACCATTTCGATGCGAAATCCTGGAAAGTACGAACGTCAAATTCCAATTCTCGGAAGTTTGCCGAAACGGAATCCCTGATAGTTCGAAAAACCTAAGATCGACAGACGATGAAGACTTTTTCTATCCGGAAACTCAAATGAAGATTCCACCCGCGGTCACCTACTTCTCTCATCATTCCTAATCTTTCTTCAGAAGGAAGTTTTCTCGTCCGACGATCACTGCAAAAAGTAGTTTTTCGGGATAAACCGACTTACACCGACTTATGCCGATTTTGGATCTTTTGGTTTAATTCCAAGAATTCTATTTTGAGTTCTGGAATTCTGTCGCCAGAACCTATCTTAGAATGCGCAGAGGAACGCGCAGGAAAAATCGGAATCGCAAAAAAATCATTTTTCCGTTTTTTCCAAAACCTATAAATAGCTTGAAAAATTAGATTTTTTGCAAAAACCCATTTTCCCCACCCCCAAAACCGCGAGTTCCTAGAGAGAGAGAGAGATCCGGATCTTCGTCGTTTCTTGCCCGTTTGCTTCACCGTTCGTCACTAATCGAAGACCTCGAGGTAGGTAATCTATACTCTCCTTCGAATCGTCGTTTCTGTCCATTTCTCCTGCGACTTTCTGAGTTCAAAATTTTGAGGTTTTTGAAAAACTGTTCAAATCAGCTGATTTCAGCGTCTAAACTTCTTCCCTGCATGCTCCTGAGCGTGTTCTGCGGATTAGATTTTGTCAAATGTCGACGAAATGCCGCCGGGATCAATTTCTACCCTAAATACCCATTTTTCGGCAAAGTCGCAACCTTTACGCTCTAATCTATCGACTTGGCTTAGTGCTAGTAGGATTTGTCGTCATAAACGTCGTTGTGGACGTCCCCATCCAATTTGTTTTTCAAAAATCCAATTTTGAAATTCTGAGCTAAAAATAATGACCAAACTGCCCCTATATCAGTTTTCGATCCGAAAATTTTTCCGAGCCTAGAACCGTCTTAGTTACGGCTTATGTTAACCTAGGAACCAAGTTTGATCGAAGAAAAATCGACCCTCCCAATTAAGGAAAGTGGCCGAGAGCTATATCAAGGGGGGAGGAGAATCCGATTTTTCGAAAACTTGTCTTAACGCGTTAGATTGTCGTACCAAGGAGGTAGTAGTGTACTGTGTAACCCTAGGACTCTTTGATTGCTGAGTTTCTGACTCTTGGTGTTGATTTCTGTGATTTTTGCTTAAGGTTCGTTTGAGGAGATTCCAAGAAATCAAGGAGAAGAGTTTGGAGAACATCTTGAGGAAGAAGCTGGAAGACCCACCGGTGAGGGCTACTCTCTGAATTACTAGATAATGCTTTAGGTGTCGATGAAATTCGACTTGATTTATGTGTTATGCACCTAATTGCTAAATGTCTGAAATGATTTCTGAGGCTTCGGCCGAACTTGTTGAGTACTTGATGCCATGATATTGTGTGCTAAATGATTCACATGCTATGTGCTACATGGTTAACTTAGGATGTGTTGGAATATGCTGTTTATGTCTTTTGGTTGAGCTGTTTCATTGATGCTATTCCACTCGTGCCTATGTTTCCGGAAAGTGAGGATTACGGGCAGGTCATGCCGAATTTTTATGAGATTTTGAGAGAGTTTTAAAAGGACGAACGGAGTTCGGACCTTGTCATGCTCCAATGGATCGAGACCTTCTCAGGGAATTACTTGGGTTTATGGGAACTTTGAAACTCATAGGGAATACGATAAGACTAAAAAGAGCTATTTTTATAAAGAAATTCATAAGATATTAAACAACCTCTAAACCTTTAAATAAAGATAACAATCTCGGATGCAAGCTTTGGATTGAAGTTTAGTTTTGGAAAACGAGAAGTGTCGTCGGATCCAAGTGTTGGGAAGATTTCGAGTTTTGGGTATGTTGATACTCATTCGCTCTGGGAGCAGTTTGTTTAGCCATCCAAGGGATGAGCCGAGAAGCTTCACGGAGGTGTGAGACCTTGTGAATGCGTGATACTCCACTGAGGCGTGAGACCTTGTGGAAAGCATGGATCTTCACTGAGGCGTGAGACCTCGTGAACAGCATGAAACTTCATTGAAGCGTGAGACTTCGTGCAAGTGTGTAAATTCACTGAGGCGTGAGACCTTGTGAAAGCATAAAACTTCACTGAAGCGTGAGACTTTGTGAATGTGTGAGACTCCACAGAAGCGGGAGACTTCGTGAGAGCATTGATGACTCGAAGAGTTGTCGTGAGTGGTTGCACTCTTTTGTTTATGATTAATTGTATTTTGTCGCAGAATCGACATTTACCTTAGGGTATTCTTTTAGAGACTTTAAGTTATCTAGAACACGTGGCGACGTGTCGGGTGAGGTCGGAGACGTTGTTTGGCTAATCACTTGCATTCATGCACTCATTTTGAGGTTAATACACGGCGTGATACCGGACCTCGGTGGATTCCAAAATGGTCATAAGACCCGGATTTCCATATTTAGGACACTACGGTGGTCCTCAGTAGCAGACGGAATGGCAGACCTACGGGTTCACTGCTGATCTGACTACTTTTGTGTGGTGTAAGAGACACGCGAGCAGGAAGGTACCCACCGTGGCTGGTGTTAGGGCCGCCTCGTTGATGTCCATCCTTCTTCCGGAATGCATTTTGTTACCCAGCATTGCATTTCATGCAACATACATGCTAACTTAGTTGCTGAGTGTGATTGGTAACTGTTTATCCTATTTTTGAGGCATGCTACTTGTTTTTATGGCTCTTTATATTCATTGTGATACATGCAACCCTAGGAAGCTATCCCAAAACTTATAAGCCTGAGAGGCGAGTATTTATTATCCTATAATTATATCTGGTTTTATTAATTATATAATTCTTTGGAGTTGACCCTCGCGTCTGCTGTGTGTGTTTGGGCGGACTACGCCATTTGTCAGATGAGTATGGGGGATTGGTTTACCATGGTCAGCCCGTCGGGGGGGACCAGGTACGAGATGCTTGACCAAGACGACCCAGGTGCATGGGTGGTCGATCCCGAGAGCCACCGTGCGACCTACACCGGTCGGATCATGGAGGACCGTGTCGATCGATTTGGACGCTTGACGGAGGGAGTGATGAGGAGGCACATAGTGAGCTTCAACCTGCCTCCAGGAGTACACTGTGGACCCGGCTTGGGAGTACCTCCACCGCCACCATCTCCTTCAGATGATGAGGACCCTTCTGAGGAGGTGCCAGTAGGTGGGGCTTCGACGGAGTCTAGTCCGTCTACTGCTGCTGCTGTCGTCGCGGATCTCGTTCCGGGCCCCGAGCCCGAGAGTCCAGTGCAGGAGCGCATTAGGGTGGACAGAGAGGGCAGTGTTGAGTACGTCGACCTAGTCGTCCTGGATGCAGATTCGGATGACGACCGCGCTAGCGTGTAGGATCGAGTGCTAGTGTGGGCTCCTCGGGTAGGGATAGTGTAGGAGTAGTGTCGATGCTCTGACCGTCATGCTTCCGTTTTTGGGGACAGGGTAGTTTTCCTACCGGTAGCTTTTGTGTGGTTTCCTATGGAGATCACAGAGAGCTGGTTGGATTTAGGGGGTCTTTTCTTAGGCCGCTGGGCCAACTTGCTCTCAGATTTTGTAGTTTAGTGTTGCGGACACAGTATCTTTATCTTGGACTGTACATATTGCCTTCGGGCGTTACTCTTTTCTGTCACCCGTCACTGGAGGTTACTCGTGACGTGGTAGTATTTAGCGAGGCATGTATATATAGTTGTATAGTAGTTCCTTTTATCTTTTGTTGGGGAGTTTTATTGCTTTCTGTCTTTAGTTATATTGTCGAAAAAAAATAATTCACGTTTTTCCGCTTAAAGTATTTTCTTTTGGTTACTAAAGTGACGCCACCGAAATCGGGGTGTTACATTTGTGGTATCAGAGCTTGTCGAGTCCTTCGGGAGTCTTTGGGGAATAGGTCTTCTGTGCTAGGTTGTGTGACTCTGCAAAGAGTAAAAATTGATTGTCTGCCAAGCGATTTTTCGCTTAGAATTGTTTGAAGTTATTGCTTAATCATATTGTATAGTTATATTAGATGCTATCTTATGATGAGCACTAACTGTTTGTTAATTTAGCAGAACATGGTGAACGCTAACCAACTAGCTGAGATGATGGCCACTATGGCCCAAGCTGTGACTGCACAGGCAAACGATAATGCTATGAGGCGTGCTGCTGAGGAGGCACGTGATCAGCACCAACGCCAGAGGGAAGTGACAATGGATCAGAACAGAGGCCTGAATGATTTTAGGAGACAGGATCCACCTAAGTTCTCGGGGGGTACGGACCCGGACAAAGCGGATCTCTGGATCCAGGAGATTGAAAAGATCTTCGGTGTATTGCAGACTGCTGAGGGGGCCAAGGTGGGAATGGCAACCTTTCTACTGTTGGGTGATGCTGAGTACTGGTGGAGAGGCGCCAGAGGAATGATGGAAGCAAACAACTTGGAAGTGAACTGGGTTTCGTTTCGTGCTGCTTTTCTGGAAAAGTATTTTCCAGATAGTGCGCGGGACGAGCGTGAGTCGCAATTCCTGACACTTCGTCAGGGTAGCATGTCCATCCCGGAATATGCTGCCAAGCTGGAATCGTTGGCCAACCACTTTCGATTCTTCCGCAATGGGGTCGATGAACCTTACATGTGCAAGCGCTTTGTGAATGGGCTGAGGCCCGATATTGAAGACTCGGTGAAACCGTTGGGAATCACTCGTTTTCAGACTTTGGTTGAGAAAGCCACTGAGGTGGAGATAATGAAGAACAGGAGACTGAACCGTGTTGGGACAGGAGGGCCGATGAGGTCGGGCTCTCAAAATTTTCAAGGCAGAGGGAGATTTCAGAGTAGGAAGCCGTATCAACGTCCTGCAGGTAGAGGAATTGCTTCAGGATCTTATAGGCCCATGGTGGGTACTGCTGGAGGTTCTGGAGGTCAGACTGTGAACAGGGAGATGACCTGTTACAGATGTGGGCAGCCTGGGCACTATGCCAATGCTTGTACTGACATGAGGCCCAAATGCTTTAACTGTAACAAGTTGGGGCATACTGCTGCTCAATGCAGAGCACCCAAGACAGAACCAGCTGTTAACACTGCTCGTGGGAAGCGTCCTGCTGCCAAGGCAAGAGTCTACACCATGGATGGTGAAGAAGCTGAAGGGGTTGATGGTCTGATCAGGGGAGATTGCGAGATTGACGGTAATCTCCTAACTGTACTTTTTGATTCCGGAGCAACGCACTCTTTTATCTCTAGGGAATGTGCTACTAGATTAAAACTTCCCGTTACTGCTTTGAGTTTCGATCTTATAGTTACCACACCTGCCAAAACTCTGCTTGCCAATACTGCATGCATGTATTGCCCAGTAACCTATAGGGATAAAGTTTACCATGCTAACCTAGTGTGCCTAACTCTCAAGAACCTAGATGTTATCCTAGGGATGGACTGGTTGTCCCACTACCATTGTCTTCTGGACTGTAGCCGAAAGAGAGTGGTATTTCCTGACTCGGACCTTTCCGAGTATCTATCCGCCAATCATATTAATGTCTCTCTGAATGAAGGATCTCAAGAGTATTCAGTTTTGTTGAGCTTGGAGAGTAAAGGAAATTCGGAAGTGAGTAATATTCCAGTTGTGAGGGACTTCGCGGATGTTTTTCCTGGCGATGTACCTGGTTTGCCGCCTGTACGCGACATTGAGTTTGCTATTGACATCGTACCGGGAACAGGACCGATTTCGATTGCACCATATCGGATGGCACCTGCGGAATTGGTGGAGTTGAAGTCTCAACTTGAGGATCTTCTGTCGAAAGGATTCATCCGACCAAGCGTTTCACCTTGGGGAGCACCCGTCTTATTGGTGAAAAGAAGGATGGGAAATCTAGACTTTGTGTCGACTATCGACAACTGAACAAAGTAACCGTCAAGAATAGGTATCCGCTACCCAGAATTGATGATTTGATGGATCAACTACGAGGAGCTGCGATATTCTCAAAGATAGACCTGAAGTCGGGTTACCATCAGATCAGAGTAAAGACTGAGGATATCCAGAAGACGGCATTCCGGACTCGTTATGGACACTATGAGTATCTAGTGATGCCATTTGGGGTGACAAACGCACCTGCTATCTTCATGGATTACATGAACAGGACATTCCATCCGTTCTTGGATCGATTCGTCGTGGTGTTTATCGACGACATTCTGATCTACTCAAAGAACGCTGAAGATCATGAAGGGCACTTGCGTCAGGTTTTACAAGTGTTGAGAGAGACAAAGTTGTACGCCAACCCTTCTAAGTGTGAATTTTGGCTCGAAGAGGTAAAATTCTTGGGCCATGTGATTTCTAAAGAAGGTATAGCTGTGGATCCAGCAAAGGTAGAGACGGTGTTGTCATGGGAACGGCCAAAGACCGTGACTGAGATCAGGAGTTTTGTCGGTTTGGCGGGGTACTATCGTCGCTTCATTGAGAATTTCGCCAAGATCGTTGGACCCTTGACTCAACTTACGAGAAAGGATCAACCTTTTGCATGGACCGAAGCGTGCGAAACTAGCTTTCAGACAATGAAGGAACGTTTGACGACGTCACCTGTACTCGTCTTACCGCAACCAGAGGAACCGTATGAAGTGTACTGTGATGCTTCGCATCAAGGTTTGGGATGTGTGCTGATGCAGCATCGGAAAGTGGTGGCTTATGCTTCACGACAACTGAAGACTCATGAGAAGAACTATCCGACTCATGACTTAGAACTTGCTGCCATTGTGTTTTCGTTGAAGATCTGGAGACATCACTTATATGGATGCAATTTCACCATATTTAGCGATCACAAGAGCTTGAAGTACTTGTTTGACCAGAAGGAGTTGAACATGAGACAACGACGTTGGATGGAGTTTCTCAAGGATTACGATTTTACCTTACAATACCATCCTGGAAAAGCTAATGTTGTTGCTGATGCATTGAGCAGGAAAATGCATATCTCGTCAATGATGGTGAAGGAGCTACAACTGCTGGAACAATTCCGAGATTTGAGTTTGGACGTAAGAGTATCCGAGGGAGAACTGAGGTTCGGGATGATCAGGATTACCAATGGATTGATGGAAGAAATCCGAGACCAACAGTTACAAGATGAATTTTTACTCGGAAAAAGGAATTTGGTAATTCAGGGTAAGGACCCGGAATTCAAGGTAGGAAGTGACAATATCCTACGGTGTAAGGGTAGAGTTTGCGTACCCAACAACCCTGACCTAAGGAGGTTGATACTGGACGAAGGTCACAAAAGTAAGCTGAGCATTCACCCTGGAATGAAAAAGATGCACCAGGACTTGAAGGTGAATTTTTGGTGGCCAGGAATGAAAAGACAAGTGGCAGAATATGTAGCTGCATGTTTGACCTGTCAAAAGGCGAAGGTGGAACATCAGAAATCTGCGGGTATGCTACAAAGCTTGGATGTACCTCAATGGAAATGGGATAGCATATCGATGGATTTTGTCGTGGCATTACCAAGAACTCAAAGAGGATATGACTCGATTTGGGTAATCGTGGATCGACTGACTAAGTCGGCTCATTTCATACCGGTGAGAACTACGTACAACGTGGATAAGCTATCAGAGATTTATATAGCTGAGATTGTGCGACTTCATGGAGTGCCAACAAGTATCGTTTCCGATAGAGACCCGAAGTTTACTTCACATCTGTGGGGAGCTCTTCATGAGGCTTTGGGAACGAGGCTGAGATTAAGCTCTGCTTATCATCCACAGACTGATGGGCAAACTGAGAGAACTATCCAATCATTGGAGGATTTGCTACGAGCTTGCGTGTTAGACAATAAGGGCAGTTGGGACACCCTATTGCCACTGATTGAATTCACATATAACAACAGTTTTCATACGACCATAGGTATGGCACCGTATGAGGCATTGTATGGCCGCAAGTGTAGAACCCCTTTATGTTGGTATCAAGATGGAGAGAATTTGTTAGTAGGACCGGAACTTCTGCAACAGACAACTGAGAAGATTAAACAGATCAGGGAGAAGATGAAGGCTTCTCAGAGTAGACAGAAGAGCTATGCAGATCAAAGGCGCAGAACCCTGGAATTCGAAGAAGGAGATCATGTGTTCCTGCGAGTTACCCAGACTACAGGAGTTGGTCGAGCAATCAAGTCAAGAAAGCTGACGCCAAAGTTCATTGGACCTTATCAGATTACTCGTCGTGTAGGACCGGTAGCTTACCAGATCGCACTACCGCCTTTTCTATCAAACGTTCACGATGTATTCCATGTGTCACAACTGCGGAAGTATATTGCTGATCCGACGCACGTCATCGAGCTGGATGACATTGAGTTGAAGGATAACTTGTCTTTCGAGACACCGCCAATCAGCATTGGTGACACAAGGGTAAAGCAGTTGAGGGGTAAAGAGATCGAGTTAGTGAAGGTTATTTGGAACAAGGACACCGGCGATGCAACGTGGGAGCTGAAGGAAAAGATCAAGGAACAGTATCCAGAACTTTTTACTGACCCTTAAGTTTCGAGGTCGAAACTTTCTTTTTGGAGGGTAGTAATGTAAGGCCCAAGTTTTAACGCTTTGGATAAGTGAATAAAATAAAAGAGTTATTTGATTAAGATAAATTTGGGAAGGAAAGAGGTTCAGGAAAAGTCCAAGAATGTATCGAAAAACCGAAAGAGTTATAGCACGACTAACATACGCTTAATCCTAGGTCGAAGGTATTAGTGAATAGTTAATTTACGCTTTAGGACACGATGGAAACTAATTCCAAAAATCCTCAGAGAAATGTTAGAACTTCTCTTTTCCGTCCTTAAACAACCATTTCGATGCGAAATCCTGGAAAGTACGAACGTCAAATTCCAATTCTCGGAAGTTTGCCGAAACGGAATCCCTGATAGTTCGAAAAACCTAAGATCGACAGACGATGAAGACTTTTTCTATCCGGAAACTCAAATGAAGATTCCACCCGCGTTCACCTACTTCTCTCATCATTCCTAATCTTTCTTCAGAAGGAAGTTTTCTCGTCCGACGATCACTGCAAAAAGTAGTTTTTCGGGATAAACCGACTTACACCGACTTATGCCGATTTTGGATCTTTTGGTTTAATTCCAAGAATTCTATTTTGAGTTCTGGAATTCTGTCGCCAGAACCTATCTTAGAATGCGCAGAGGAACGCGCAGGAAAAATCGGAATCGCAAAAAAATCATTTTTCCGTTTTTTCCAAAACCTATAACTAGCTTGAAAAATTAGATTTTTTGCAAAAACCCATTTTCCCCACCCCCAAAACCGCGAGTTCCTAGAGAGAGAGAGAGATCCGGATCTTCGTCGTTTCTTGCCCGTTTGCTTCACCGTTCGTCACTAATCGAAGACCTCGAGGTAGGTAATCTATACTCTCCTTCGAATCGTCGTTTCTGTCCATTTCTCCTGCGACTTTCTGAGTTCAAAATTTTGAGGTTTTTGAAAAACTGTTCAAATCAGCTGATTTCAGCGTCTAAACTTCTTCCCTGCATGCTCCTGAGCGTGTTCTGCGGATTAGATTTTGTCAAATGTCGACGAAATGCCGCCGGGATCAATTTCTACCCTAAATACCCATTTTTCGGCAAAGTCGCAACCTTTACGCTCTAATCTATCGACTTGGCTTAGTGCTAGTAGGATTTGTCGTCATAAACGTCGTTGTGGACGTCCCCATCCAATTTGTTTTTCAAAAATCCAATTTTGAAATTCTGAGCTAAAAATAATGACCAAACTGCCCCTATATCAGTTTTCGATCCGAAAATTTTTCCGAGCCTAGAACCGTCTTAGTTACGGCTTATGTTAACCTAGGAACCAAGTTTGATCGAAGAAAAATCGACCCTCCCAATTAAGGAAAGTGGCCGAGAGCTATATCAAGGGGGGGAGGAGAATCCGATTTTTCGAAAACTTGTCTTAACGCGTTAGATTGTCGTACCAAGGAGGTAGTAGTGTACTGTGTAACCCTAGGACTCTTTGATTGCTGAGTTTCTGACTCTTGGTGTTGATTTCTGTGATTTTTGCTTAAGGTTCGTTTGAGGAGATTCCAAGAAATCAAGGAGAAGAGTTTGGAGAACATCTTGAGGAAGAAGCTGGAAGACCCACCGGTGAGGGCTACTCTCTGAATTACTAGATAATGCTTTAGGTGTCGATGAAATTCGACTTGATTTATGTGTTATGCACCTAATTGCTAAATGTCTGAAATGATTTCTGAGGCTTCGGCCGAACTTGTTGAGTACTTGATGCCATGATATTGTGTGCTAAATGATTCACATGCTATGTGCTACATGGTTAACTTAGGATGTGTTGGAATATGCTGTTTATGTCTTTTGGTTGAGCTGTTTCATTGATGCTATTCCACTCGTGCCTATGTTTCCGGAAAGTGAGGATTACGGGCAGGTCATGCCGAATTTTTATGAGATTTTGAGAGAGTTTTAAAAGGACGAACGGAGTTCGGACCTTGTCATGCTCCAATGGATCGAGACCTTCTCAGGGAATTACTTGGGTTTATGGGAACTTTGAAACTCATAGGGAATACGATAAGACTAAAAAGAGCTATTTTTATAAAGAAATTCATAAGATATTAAACAACCTCTAAACCTTTAAATAAAGATAACAATCTCGGATGCAAGCTTTGGATTGAAGTTTAGTTTTGGAAAACGAGAAGTGTCGTCGGATCCAAGTGTTGGGAAGATTTCGAGTTTTGGGTATGTTGATACTCATTCGCTCTGGGAGCAGTTTGTTTAGCCATCCAAGGGATGAGCCGAGAAGCTTCACGGAGGTGTGAGACCTTGTGAATGCGTGATACTCCACTGAGGCGTGAGACCTTGTGGAAAGCATGGATCTTCACTGAGGCGTGAGACCTCGTGAACAGCATGAAACTTCATTGAAGCGTGAGACTTCGTGCAAGTGTGTAAATTCACTGAGGCGTGAGACCTTGTGAAAGCATAAAACTTCACTGAAGCGTGAGACTTTGTGAATGTGTGAGACTCCACAGAAGCGGGAGACTTCGTGAGAGCATTGATGACTCGAAGAGTTGTCGTGAGTGGTTGCACTCTTTTGTTTATGATTAATTGTATTTTGTCGCAGAATCGACATTTACCTTAGGGTATTCTTTTAGAGACTTTAAGTTATCTAGAACACGTGGCGACGTGTCGGGTGAGGTCGGAGACGTTGTTTGGCTAATCACTTGCATTCATGCACTCATTTTGAGGTTAATACACGGCGTGATACCGGACCTCGGTGGATTCCAAAATGGTCATAAGACCCGGATTTCCATATTTAGGACACTACGGTGGTCCTCAGTAGCAGACGGAATGGCAGACCTACGGGTTCACTGCTGATCTGACTACTTTTGTGTGGTGTAAGAGACACGCGAGCAGGAAGGTACCCACCGTGGCTGGTGTTAGGGCCGCCTCGTTGATGTCCATCCTTCTTCCGGAATGCATTTTGTTACCCAGCATTGCATTTCATGCAACATACATGCTAACTTAGTTGCTGAGTGTGATTGGTAACTGTTTATCCTATTTTTGAGGCATGCTACTTGTTTTTATGGCTCTTTATATTCATTGTGATACATGCAACCCTAGGAAGCTATCCCAAAACTTATAAGCCTGAGAGGCGAGTATTTATTATCCTATAATTATATCTGGTTTTATTAATTATATAATTCTTTGGAGTTGACCCTCGCGTCTGCTGTGTGTGTTTGGGCGGACTACGCCATTTGTCAGATGAGTATGGGGGATTGGTTTACCATGGTCAGCCCGTCGGGGGGGACCAGGTACGAGATGCTTGACCAAGACGACCCAGGTGCATGGGTGGTCGATCCCGAGAGCCACCGTGCGACCTACACCGGTCGGATCATGGAGGACCGTGTCGATCGATTTGGACGCTTGACGGAGGGAGTGATGAGGAGGCACATAGTGAGCTTCAACCTGCCTCCAGGAGTACACTGTGGACCCGGCTTGGGAGTACCTCCACCGCCACCATCTCCTTCAGATGATGAGGACCCTTCTGAGGAGGTGCCAGTAGGTGGGGCTTCGACGGAGTCTAGTCCGTCTACTGCTGCTGCTGTCGTCGCGGATCTCGTTCCGGGCCCCGAGCCCGAGAGTCCAGTGCAGGAGCGCATTAGGGTGGACAGAGAGGGCAGTGTTGAGTACGTCGACCTAGTCGTCCTGGATGCAGATTCGGATGACGACCGCGCTAGCGTGTAGGATCGAGTGCTAGTGTGGGCTCCTCGGGTAGGGATAGTGTAGGAGTAGTGTCGATGCTCTGACCGTCATGCTTCCGTTTTTGGGGACAGGGTAGTTTTCCTACCGGTAGCTTTTGTGTGGTTTCCTATGGAGATCACAGAGAGCTGGTTGGATTTAGGGGGTCTTTTCTTAGGCCGCTGGGCCAACTTGCTCTCAGATTTTGTAGTTTAGTGTTGCGGACACAGTATCTTTATCTTGGACTGTACATATTGCCTTCGGGCGTTACTCTTTTCTGTCACCCGTCACTGGAGGTTACTCGTGACGTGGTAGTATTTAGCGAGGCATGTATATATAGTTGTATAGTAGTTCCTTTTATCTTTTGTTGGGGAGTTTTATTGCTTTCTGTCTTTAGTTATATTGTCGAAAAAAAATAATTCACGTTTTTCCGCTTAAAGTATTTTCTTTTGGTTACTAAAGTGACGCCACCGAAATCGGGGTGTTACAGCAGGCAGAAAATTCCTTCAAGTTCCTTCAAAATCCTTCTCCAAAACATAAGCCAAGACTACTTAATCCTTCATCATGAGAATATCCATGAGTAGCGTGCAACCATATAAGTCAAGTTTGTCATAAGAACCAAATTAGATTCAACCCTCCAATTGCCATACAGACCAGAGATATAACCTCCACAAACAATGCTTCTTACTTTGATCCAACACCATACACTCTGAATTATAAGCCTCTGTACAAATATTCCCACCAACCAACAATGATTTTCAGTGGTCTCAGTTTGCAGTAGGAAACAAAGCCTCCAATGCCACCCACATATATCTGCAATAAAAGAACCCATCCATCAAGGTAGACAAAGCAAAGGATCATTACACCACTCAAAAAAAGAGTATTGAAATTCATGCTGCCTAGCCCTGAGCCAATTCCATGATTTTAATTTTATCCTTTCACTCAAGTCATTAGTATCCACTGTCTCCTCCCTAAAGATGACTGAATTTCTTCCATTCCATAACATCCCCACTGAAGCCAACCACACTGCTGATAATGCATTTCTTTTCAATAAAGAACAGCTTTCCACGAATTGGGCAAAGTGATAGCTCGGTTCATCAGGGAGCACCAGCACCAAATTAAGCCAGCGAAGCAGCAGAGTCCATACCTTCCACGCAAAGCCACACGTGAATAACAGATGAGAAGTAGATTCTGTTTCTGAACCACACCAAGGGCAGGAAAGATTGCCAATTGGGATATTTCTTCGGGCTAAATTTTCCTTTGTCTGTAATCTATTTAAGAGAACACGCCAGCCCAATGCCACCGCATTCGAAGGTGCACACGCCTTCCATAATTTACTGAATACTGTTACACCAGCTGTAGTATCCAAGCCAGAGATAAGATCATAAGCAGACTTTACAGAGTAATGGCCATCGCCTTCCAAAGTCCACACCCATGTATCTTTTTTCCCTTTGATCAGCGAGTAAGAAGAGATTATCTGCTTCATAACACCAAGTTTCAAAGTATCTTCACCAGAAATTCTTTCTTTCCATTTAAGGTCCCAAACCCACCTATTTTCCACCCAATAACCCATCTCCATGATTTTACACTCTTGTTGGTCAGACAACAAATATAAGCTAGCAAAAGTTTCTTTGAACAAACCTTTGCCATGCCAATTATCAGTCCAGAATCATGTATCATCTCCCTTTCCAATTCGGTGGCTCACAGTATTATCAAACCAAGAGCCCTCCACATCTGTACAAGAAGCTAGCAGGTCCTTCCACCATGTTGAGTGTTTAGAGCACGAACCTGCACCATATTTAGCTGATAAAATACGGTGCCATAACTTATCACGTTCGTGTAGAAGACGTCATCGCCATTTCCCAAGTAGGGCTAGATTAAAGCTCTCCAAGTCTCTTACTCCAAGCCCACCTTCCGCCTTCGGTTTGCAAACCAGATCCCAAGACACCCACGCAATCTTTCGGACTTCATCAGATCCGCCCCACAAGAAACGCAACATGATCTGCTTACAGCGATTGATGATTCCCTTCGGCATCCTAAAAAAGGAGATAAAATATAAAGGCAAAGAAGTTAGTACACTTTTAATTAAACAAATTCGCCCTCCAAAGGATAAGTTTTTGCCTTTCCAACTCGAAAGCCTTTTTTCCAATTTAGTTATTACAGGTGACCATGTAGCCAGTTTCCTCGGATTAGCTCCAACTGGAAGTCCTAAGTAAGTGAAAGGGACCTCCATTGTTTTACAGTTTAGCATCGCTGCGAATCTGTTTGTGGTAGATACAGGAATAGAAACACCCGCAATTTTACTTTTGTGAAAATTGACCTTCATCCCTGAAACTAATTCAAATCCTCTCAACACACTTTTCAAAGTTACCACATTTTCAGCACATGCGTCACCAAAGAATAACGCATCGTCTGCAAACTGCAGCAAATCAACATCCACACCAATCCCCTTACCTACCTTCAAAGGTCGATAATTATTAGTTGCTACCGCTTGTTTTAATAGACCATTCAACCCTTCAGCCACCACTAGGAAAAGAAATGGAGCAAGTGGGTCTCCTTGCCTAATTCCCTTCTCCATCTTAAACTCATCAGTTGGGCTGCCGTTAACCAATACGGAAACAGAGGTTGATTGTAAGCATCCATGGATCCATCTCACCCATTTTTCTCCAAAGTTCAGTCTCCTCAACATATATAGCAAGAAATTCCATCTGATCGAATCATAGGCCTTTTCGAAGTCTACTTTGAAAATAAAAGAAGGCAGCTTCGAAGATTTGGCCTCTTGGTAAACCTCATTTGCAATTATCACACTATCTAGCATCCCTCTCCCGCCAAGAAATGCAAATTGATTATCATCGATTACCTTAGTTAGAACTTGCTTGATCCTTGCTGCCAATACTTTAGCCACAATTTTGTATCCACAACCCACCAATGAAATTGGCCTAAAATCATTCAGACATTGCGGTGAATCACATTTTGGTATTAAGGTAATAAACGAGCAATTAGTACCTTTAGGCCACATCCCATTTGAGTGAAAATCATCTAGAAGTAACTTAACATCATCTGGCATTATATCCCAAAATTTCTTCAAAAATCTGAAGTTATATCCATCTGGGCCGGGACTTTTATTCCCCTCACACTCCCAAACAGCTGACTTGATTTCCTCCATGCTAAATTCCGCTGTCAACATCTCCACATCCCTCTCCAATAATTGTTTGAAAGGGACACCATCCAAATTTGGAACCTCTCTCTGGTCCTCATGGAATTTAAGAGCAAAGAACTGCCTCACCTCTTCCTTTACCAACACAGGATCTTCCTCCCAGCGGTCATTTATAGTCAGCCCATTTATGGAATTAGTTCGTTGTCGCCATTTAACCATGCCGTGAAAAAACCGTGAGTTGCTATCTCCTTCCTGTAGCCATCTAATTCTGGATTTTTGACAGAGTAGAGATTCAAGAGAATTAGATACACGCCAAAAATCCCCCCATAATTCCTTCCTTTCGAGTACTTCTTCAGATGATAACACATGTTCCTCGATATATACACACCTCATTTTTGAAACACTTCATTTTTACCTCTTTTTATTTTTATCTCTTTCCTCTTATCATTTATCACATCTAATACTTTCTTTCTCTTACTTTTTCTTTTCTTCCTATCTCTCTCTTCATTGCACCTATCTCCACCTCAAAGAGAGGTGTGAAGATAACATTATTGTTTCAAAAAAGGCTTCTCTTTAACCTGTGTGCAAAAGGGCTATCTTGTATGCTAACTCAAGCTTTGGAGGATGGTCTATTAGAAGGGATCCGAGTAGGGGATGCTATATATCTTGAATGAGACCTGGAAGATGGGAGCAGGGAAGTTGGGTTCTGAAGCATCCTTTTGAGAAGAAACTTGATCAATTTGAAGAACTAAAAACTCTGTTAAATATGGTGTTTCTCTGTCAATGGGTTATGTGAAGCTGTGGAGCATAAAGTATATGGGGAAGGTAGATGGTACTTTCCAAAAAAGTTGATCATAATTATTCTCTGAAGGTTGCTATATTTGGTGAGAATTGCACCTTGCATTGTTTATCTTTGATGCTAAGCCTGTAATTTCTTTGAAGTATTCCTAACAAATTTACTTTTGATATATAACATTTGGAACTAATAGTATTGTTTTGTCTCCAGGATACTGGTTGAATGAGAGTATGAGCTCTATCAATCCTATTTTGGTAAGGCTTGACCCAAGACTTTTTTTCCTCTTCTTGAATGAAAGTCCACAGCATTGAAAACTTGTTCTGTTTTGACTGCCTCAGGTTACCCGTTGCTTCTAAAGAAGTGGACGAGAATTCATCTACCAGTGGCAATGAAATTTCTACTTTCCACAACAGTGCCTTCTCACCCGAAAACTCAATTGATGTTGTCAATGATTCACTGGAGTTGAGTGAACGGAGAACCTTGATGGTTGATGCTGTTACTCACTTGGTAGAGACCACGCAAGCTGCTTGTCATGAAGGAGATTGCTCAGCTCAACAGGCCCAAGGTGCTGTTGAGTTTTCATCCATCAACATGCTAGAGGGGAAAGATTGCTCAACCATGGTGGAGGCAGAGGATGCAAATCCAGAGACTGAGCACGAGCAGCAACACAACACATCATCTGGGACTCAGAAAGCAACAGAGTCACAAGGAGAGGTGCGTTCTCGGCTATCCATTTGTGATTCAGTGTCGGATTCGGGGGTAGAAAATTGTAATCGCCGCTTCTGGGTTCAGAACTTGGAGGTTGAAGCACGAAAATTGTGGGAATTGGGGAAGAAATTGGGAGTTAATTTTACAAAGGAGGATGGTATGATGATTGAACAACTTATAGAGTTGGAGAAAAGGGACCACTTGGGGTGGACAGCGATGAAGAGCAAGAATGGGTAAGGGGTTCCTGAGTGTGCTCCATGAAGATCCTCAACCTTAATGTTAGAGGGTTGGCCAATAGGGTCAAGTGGAGGGGCATTAGAGAATTGGTAGTAGCTAAAAAGGTGGAGATGATTTTGATTCAGGAAACGAAACTACAAACTGTGGATGCCTTGATGTGCGGCCTGATATGGGGAGATAATGATTTTGAGTGGAAGGTGGTACCAGCGGTAAATAGGGCGGGAGGACTACTTTGTGTGTGGCGCAAAGATCTCTTTGTTTTACAGAACGTTATGGTGGGAGTTGGATTCATGGGGCTGGTAGGAACTTGGGGGATTCAAACCCAGGTGTGTGCAATTGTAAATGTTTACTCTCCTTGCAACCTTGAGGAGAAGCGTAGATTATGGGCGGAACTTGTAGCTTGGCGTCATGCATCTCCAGATACTAGTTGGTGTGTGGCGAGTGATTTTCATGCGGTTCGATGTACGGAGGAAAGGAAGGGAGTTGCAGTACTACCCCAGGGAGGAGCAGAAATGGAGGAGTTTAACCGCTTTATTGACACCATGGAAGTTATGGACATCCCACTGGTTGATCGGAAATTTACTTGGTTTAGACTAAACGACAATCTATGAGTAGATTAGACAGATTTCTGGTTTCTCATGATTGGGTATCGTGTTGGCCGAATTACTTGCAGGTGGTGGGTGATAGCGATTTCTCTGATTGTTGTCCTATTATTCTCAAGGATGGTATGCAGAATTGGGGCCCAAAACCGTTCCGGGTGCTGAACTGTTGGTTTGAGAATCCGGCTAATAGGACTTTTGTAAAGGATACTTGGCCAAAGTTTCAAGTACATGGTCGTGGTGCTTTCATTCTAAAGGAGAAACTAAAGCTATTAAAGGTGGAGTTGAAAAAGTGGAATTCTGAGGTTTTTGGGGATGTAACCGCAACAAGGAAAGGGATCCTGAAAAGATTGAATGAGCTGGATATGCGAGTTGAAAATGAAGGGTTGATAAAAGGGGAAGCTAAGGAGAGGCAAGAAGCTCAAGCGGAATTCTGGCGGGTATCAAAGTTAAATGACTCCATCCTCTTCCAAAATTCTAGGTCAAAATGGATTAAGGAAGGGGATATGAATTCAAAGTACTTCCATTCCATCATTAACTGGAAGCGAAAAGCAGATTCCCTAGTGGGTTTGGTTATGGATGGCAGCTGGGTTGAGGATGCTAATAGGGTAAAAGAAGCAGTCAAGGTATTCTTCGAGGAGAAATTTCGAGCTCAATTGGATGTCCTTAGACCAACTCTTGATGGGGTTCACTTTAACATGATCTCGGAAGCGTATAATAGTCGCTTATGCTCTTGGGTGATGTTGGATGAGATCAAGGAAGCGGTGTGGGATTGTGATGGGAACAAAAGCCCGGGACCAGATGGTTTTAATTTCAAATTCATCAAAGCTTTTTGGGAGGTGTTGAAGTTGGATCTCAAATGTGCTGTAGAGGACTTTTGGGCGGGTGGAACGTGGCCAAAAGGAGGTAACGCATCCTTTATTGTTTTGATCCCAAAAGTTCCTTCTCCCCAGGGACTTCATGAATTCCGACCCATTTCTCTTGTTGGTTGTCTCTATAAGATAATAACTAAAATCTTAGCACATCGCCTCAAATTGGTGCTTCCAAAGGTGATTGATCAAAAGCAATCCGCTTTCCTGGGAGGTCGAAGTATGCTGGATGGGGTGGTGGTGGCAAATGAGGTTGTACATGCGGCCAAAAGCGGGAAGAAACAAACGATGATGCTCAAGGTTGACTTTGAAAAAGCCTATGATTCACTGGACTGGGGTTTCTTGAGATATATGATGAGGAGGATGAATTTCTGCGAGAGGTGGATCAGATGGGTGGACGGTTGTTTGTCTTCTGCTTCGTTGTCTGTTCTAGTTAATGGTAGCTCGGGTGAAGAATTCAGAATGGGGCGGGGTATCCGCCAGGGAGATCCTTTAGCACCTTTCTTGTTCCTTATTGTGGCAGAGGGTCTATCTGGCGTTGTTTAGAAGGCCTTGGATATTCGGGTGCTTAATGGGTTCAAGTTCGGGAAAGAGGGCGAGATTGAAGTGGCAGTACTCCAGTTTGCAGATGACACATTAATGATGGGGGATGCTTCTCTACAGAATATTCTGACTTGGAATTGCATCCTGAGATGCTTTGAGTTGGCGTCAGGACTAAGGGTGAATTTCTTGAAAAGCGGTTGCGCGGGTATTAGTGTCCCAAGTGCAGACATTCACATGTTTGCCTCTATTCTGAACTGTAAGGTAACAAACCTTCCCTTTGTATACTTGGGTTTACCAATCGGGGGGGAGTCCTAGGAGTGCAGTGTTATGGCAACCCGTGTTGACTAAGATGAGGAAGAAGATCTCCTCCTGGAAGCAGAAAACACTATCAATAGGAGGGAGAGTTTGTCTTATCAATTAGGGGTGCACGCGGGTTGGGTTGGGCGGTTTTTCAAGCTAAATAGAACCCGAACCGATCAAAATTGATTGGGTTGGGTTGGTTCGGATTTCTTGATTTTACACCTTCGGATCCGATCCGATCCAACCCGACAATGTTCGGATTGGTTCGGATGGATTGATTGGATCGCAATTAAAATAATATTAAATCTGAAATATTTTATAAAAATGGAAAAAAATATTAAAATTTCTTTAAAAACCTCAAAACATGATATACTAAATAGTATGAAAATGATTAAAAATAATATACCAAATAACATGAGATAGGAAGTATCACATATCATAATGGCATCAAATGGCTAAAAGCCAAATACCATAAAATATCAAAATGCAGATGATGTCCTTGATTCATAATCAAGTGCACATCCATATCTTGAATTACATCCATTTCTTAAACCCATGATCCAAGAATATCAAGTCAAAATTACATCCATATCTTGAATCTAACTCCAAGTACAAAAGTGCAGATCATCCAAACTACACAGTACACATTAGTCATTAAAGCAAACAAGTCAAAGACATATCCTAAACTTCAAGGCATAAATAGTCCAAGTCACATCCTTGATCCATAACCATAACAACTCCATAATTACAAGACAAAATAGCAAGAGTACATAATGTAACACCCCGGTTTCTCAACTGAGGAGTCACATTAGTAACCTAACAAAGTCTAAGGACTATTGCATAATCCTAACAAAACTCGATATATTTTTTTTCTTTTCAAAACAACTAAACACAGTTTATACATATCATAATCTTAATTTAACAACCCGTTCCTGACATAATAATAATAGTGTCTTACATCATCATGAACAAGTTTCCAAAATAAGTACGCTCACTTAGATAAGTGGCGAATATAAGGTTTAAACAACAAAGTTTTGAGAAGGCAATAGAAACTCAGACATAGTCCACCGAAAAGGGTGAAGCAACTGCTTCATCCACCTCTACTCGACCGCCCACGCTCACGGTCTACAACTTGAACAGCTAAGCTTCAGCGGAAGGCTCTCCATCGCCTAATAGCGTTAAGTGCCCAAACAACAAGTAGCAAATAGAAAGGGTTAACTCCATGCAAATACCATGTATGAAAGAGAAAATCATGCTATTCAAATTTAATTACCTATCATGGTAAATGAACTAGCAACATAACTAAACTCGTATATCAACAACTTAACATATACCATCAAATCAGATATCAAAAACTCTCAACAATATAACATCAATTCAGATAACGACAACCTCAACAATACAATACCAATAAACCAATAACTAAAATCCAACAACATAGGGTCAAGTGTTAGTTCCCTATAATGCAACTATATGCTGCTACCAAAATGGATCGATCAATAGTGTCTCTCAAGACGGGACAGAGCGGGAAACGAACTCCCCTGAACTATCACCAAATAACGCCCATGAAAGACGGGACAGACGGAGAACGAACCCCCCTGAATGCCACTTAATAACGCCCATGAAAGACGGGACAATCACGTGGGACAATCACCACCACACTGCTACTTTAGGACATCCCGAAAGATGGGACGATCACGTGGGACAATCACCACCACACCGCCACTTTATAACGCCTTAAAAGACGGGACAATCACGTGGGACAATCACCACCACATTGCCACTTCAAGACCAAGCCCTATATGCCAAGTCAATACCACAATGCCCAAACCAATGATTTATTCGGAGTAACCACATGTTATTCCTATTATCAACGAACATAACTCAATTCACTCAAATACTAACTCAGTTCAATGACAGAAACCAGTAAACGGCCGAAGCCTCTCAGAAAACGGAGACACACGTCTCAATAAGTTTACTCGGCCGAAGCCTTCAGAAAACATTTAGCACAAGCCTCAGAAAACATTCAACATAAGCAAGCATACAACATTACAAAACATGCAAATATTTCAATCACTTGCCAATCAAATTAAACACCTTCATCTCAAACGCATGCAGTACAATAAAAGCATGCAAGACTCAAAGACGCGCTAAAACTGAGTTACCCTTACCTTCGTGAGTAGAAGTTGGGCATGGAAGTTGTGAACCTAGAACAAGGAAACACAATCATCAACAGAAGTCTCACTAGAAACAACACTATCTAATAACACTGATCAAAACCGGAAAGAAAGCTTTCAAAGCTTCGGAGTTCCTATTTAAGCACAAATTGACAACGGAGACTTCGTTCGCTAAAACGAGCATAACTCGTGCTACAGAACTCGGAATGACACGAAACCAGCGCCAAAATTTCGACAGTCGAAAGAGCTACACAATGGCTCAGGTCATAGAGACCCAAAATTTATTTTTGGACACGGTACCCTAAGCAATAGGTTTCGGCCACTATGTAAAATAGGGTTTCCGAACTTTTTCTTCGATCTAAATCGATTCCTAGGTATTCTTAGGCGATATCTAGGCCAGGGAAACTCTCAGAAAATTATCGGATCGAAAACTGTCGCAGGGGTATTTTGGTCAATATTTTTAACTCGGAAACTCAAAATCAGAATTTCGAAAAACAAATTAGATGGGGTCGACACGAACGACGATTATGACGACTAATCCTACTAACACTAAGCTCAGTCGAGAGTTTTAAGCCCAAAGGACGGAACTTTAGCCCAAAATGGACATTCGGCAAAATGTAATCCGCTAAACATGCTCAAGGGCACGTAGGGAATAAGTTTAGACACTAAAATCAAGTTATTTGGACAGTTTTACAAAAAAGGTCAAAACTTGGAGCACAGAAAGACATAACAAAAAGTGACGGAATTTAAGATCAGAAGAAAGAAATAACATCAGTACCTCGAGGCCTACACGTAGCAACGAACAGAGCAACGATCAGGCAAGAACCGGAAAAAAAACTCTTCCTCCTTTCTCCCTCAAGCTCACCCACGGCCAACAAAGAAAATGAAAAGGATGATGCGATTTTTTTTTGAGTTTTTGAAGTCCTATTTAGAGGAAATTGAAAACGTGAGAAAATGATTATTTCGCGATTCCGATTTTTCCTACTGATTCCAACGTATTTTAGACACGATATTCTTCCCGCTGGATCTTCTATTTCTTCCAAGAAATATCAGTATGATTTTTGGTTTTCGAGGCTTGTTTTTAATGTTTACCGGCTTAAAATGCACTTTATGGTTTTGACCTCGGATGCAGAAACTTCCTTCTGAAGAAAGATTTGGAACATCGATTAGAGTGGGCTTGCGCGGATGAAATCTTTATTTGAAGCTCCGAACAGAAAAAGTCTTCATCAACCGTTTATTCTAGGTTTCTTGAGCTGTCAGGGTTTTAGTTTCGGCAACCCTCCGAGAATTAGAATCGGACGTTCGTGCATTCCAGGTTTCGCATCAAAACGCTTGTCATGGAAGGATTAAGAGAAGTTCTAACATTTCTCTGAAGATTTTTGGAATTAGTTTCCATCGTGTCTTTAAGTGCGAATTAGTCATTTACTGACGCTCTCGTCCTAGGTATAATCGAATACTACTTGTGCTATAAACTATATCGACTATAATACTATTCTTAGTCATTTCCTGGACTTTCTTCTTCATAACGCTAATCCAAACATTAAACCCAAGTCAGGTTCCCCTCACGCTGACACAAAATTCTATGCGTGAGTTGGAAATTAATTATTTATTTAATTCTAAAATCCTGGGTCTTACAATACTACCCCCCAAAAAGAAAGCTTCGTCCTCGAAACTTGGTGTCAGAGAAACTCGGGAGTGCCATTCCCTCACATAACATTTTCTAAGCTATCCTCTAGGTCTCGTTTGCCCTTAGGTTCTTGGTGACTCTCTCACAAATAACAACCTTCAGTCTGCAACTAAAGGCTAGAACTTTCCGTCCTTAACCTTGTCACTCCTATGTCAATCAAATCCTTAGTTTACTATCCAAAGTCTAACAGTCTCCAGGTTTTATCCACTTAGGACAAGAATTCTCAGACTTAAAGTCTACTACACCTTTAATAAGTTTGGACCTCTATTATCCTTTCGCTTTCTCACACTCCTCCTTGCAAAAGATACTACCCTACTCCTGGAACTCATACGACCTCTCATCAGAATCCGTCTCTTAACTTCTATTCCTTCTACTGTTTCATCCTTATGAAACAAGAGTAGATACTATCAGGTCGAACGGTGATTCTGTCACATCTAGTTTTAACCACGTCGCACAAGCTAAGTCTATGAATGAATGCGTAGCACCAGAATCAAATAGCGCGATAAGGGAATTACCCGCAATCTCGCAGGTACTGCGGATTAAACCATCGTCTTCATCAGCTTCAGTTCCAGTAATCGAGTAGACTCTTCCACCAGCAGTAGGCCTCCTTGTCCCAGCAACATTCGCAGCAACCTCAACCTTAGGAGCCTTGCAACCCCTAGAATGATGGCCTAACTTGTTGCAGTTCCAACACACCATCTCATTACAGTTGTTAGCATAATGCCCTGTCTTGTTGCACTTGAAGCAAGTCACACCCTCTAAACTCACTGATAGAGGTCTCCGTGCAATAGCATTCCCTCCCGTAGGATAAAAGGAACCAGAAACTGTCCCCTCACCCTGAGGACGAACATACGGCTTCTTATGGAAATTCCTACCCTTGTCACTTCTTCATTGGTTAGTCCTAGCTGGACCTCCACTTCCTTGGTAAGGCTTGTTCAGACCTTGGAATTTTCCCCTTGCATTATCAATGGCCTCAATCCCCTTGGTCTTCTCCACCAGCACTTGGTAGCGATTCAGTCCTAGCGGTTGCACCGCCCTCTGTAGCTCATAACTCATCCCATCAATGAAGCGCTCACACATATAGCCTTCATCTATCTATCCTCTAAAGTAGCGAAAATGTTTCGCCAACGACTCCAATTTTGCAGCATACTCAGCAACGGTCATGCCTCCTTGACAGAGTCTCAGAAACTGCGCCTCCTTAGCAGCTCTGGCACTAGCAGGAAAGTACTTGTCCAGGAAAGCTCCCCGGAAACACTCCCAAGTGATGGCTTGATGGTCAGCCTCCATCATAGCCCTAGCCCCACGCCACCAATACTCAGCTTCACCCGTTAGCAGGTAGGTTGCATAATTCACTTTCATCTCAGCAGTGGTACGCAGAAAGGTGAAGATCTTCTCCAACTCCTGGAGCCATAAGTCAGCTTCTTCCGGATCGAAGCCCCCAGAGAACTTCGGCGGATCCTGACGCTTGAAATCGTTCATACCCCTCGTCTGAGCAGCAGCTTGTTCACGCTTCTCAAGCTGAACACGACGAGCATTTTCTTCAGCATGGTTTTGTGCAGCCACCAAAGCAGGAGTAGCAGCATGTTGAGCTTCAGCGTCTTCCCTTGCGGCAGTGTTAGTAACTTGTTGTGCCATAAGGGCAGTCAGATTAGCAATAGCTTGCTCCATCAGATTCATGTTGTCTGAACCTTGAGTCTCGTCCAGTTGTGGAAACCTCCTGTTCCTGTTTTCATGAACAGTCAAAGACCACAACAGATACTCAGGCCAGAACAACACGAGGTTCTATAATAACTAACTATGTATATACTTATATCAAATATATAATTAACGATAACTAGCATAAGGTTATTCACCTATGAACAACCTTCAAGAATAATTTATATAAACAGTAATCAAGCACACTCTTCCTCCGATTGACACCTCATCAATCGGTCTCAGAGTTCAAACATCTTAAGCAGACACTCTACCCAAAAACTCTGGTTTTCTAGACCAAAGCTCTGATACCACAATTGTAACACCCCGGTTTCTCAACTGAGGAGTCACATTAGTAACCTAACAAAGTCTAAGGACTATTTCATAATCCTAAGAAAACTCGATATATTTTTTTTCTTTTCAAAACAACTAAACACAGTTTATACATATCATAATCTTAATTTAACAACCCGTTCCCGACATAATAATAATAGTGTCTTACATCATCATGAACAAGTTTCCAAAATAAGTACGCTCACTTAGACAAGTGGCGAATATAAGGTTTAAACAACAAAGTTTTCAGAAGGAAAAAGAAACTCAGACATAGTCCACCAAAAAGGGTGAAGCAACTGCTTCATCCACCTCTACTCGACCGCCCACGCTCACCGTCTACAACTTGAACAGCTAAGCTTCAGCGGAAGGCTCTCCATCGCCTAATAGCGTTAAGCGCCCAAACAACAAGTAGCAAATAGAAAGGGTTAACTCCATGCAAATACCATGTATGAAAGAGAAAATCATGCTATTCAAATTTAATTACCTATCATGGTAAATGAACTAGCAACATAATTAAACTCGTATATCAACAACTTAACATATGCCATCAAATCAGATATCAAAAACTCTCAACAATATAACATCAATTCAGATAACGACAATCTCAACAATATAATACCAATAAACCAATAACTAAAATCCAACAACATAGGGTCAAGTGTTAGTTCCCTATAATGCAACTATATGCTGCTACCAAAATGGATCGATCAATAGTGTCTCTCAAGACGGGACAGAGCGGGAAACGGACTCCCCTGAACTATCACCAAATAACGCCCATGAAAGACGGGACAGACGGAGAACGAAACCCCCTGAATGCCAGTTAATAACGCCCATGAAAGACGGGACAGTCCTGTGAAAATATCCACTCCACTGCCACTTAATAACGCCCATGAAAGACGGGACAATCACGTGGGACAATCACCACCACACTGCCACTTTAGGACATCCTGAAAGATGGGACGATCACGTGGGACAATCACCACCACACCACCACTTTATAACGCCTTAAAACTGAGTTACCCTTACCTTCGTGAGTAGAAGTTGGGCATGGAAGTTGTGAACCTAGAACAAGGAAACACAATCATCAACACGAGTCTCACTAGAAACAACACTCTCTAATAACACTAATCGAAACCGGAAAGAAAGCTTTCAAAGCTTCGGAGTTCCTATTTAAGCACAAATTGACAACGGAGACTTCGTTCGCTAAAACGAGCATAACTCGAGCTACAGAACTCGGAATGACACGAAACCAGCGCCAAAATTTCGACAATCGAAAGAGCTACGCAATGGCTCAAGTCATAGAGACCCAAAAATTATTTTTGGACACGGTACCCTAAGCAATAGGTTTCGGCCACTATGTAAAATAGGGTTTCCGAACTTTTTCTTCGATCTAAATCGATTCCTAGGTATTCTTAGGCGATATCTAGGCCAGGGAAACTCTCAGAAAATTATCGGATCGAAAACTGTCGCAGGGGTATTTTGGTCAATATTTTTAACTCGGAAACTCAAAATCAGAATTTCGAAAAACAAATTAGATGGGGTCGACACGAACGACGATTATGACGACTAATCCTACTAACACTAAGCTCAGTCGAGAGTTTTAAGCCCAAAGGATGGAACTTTAGCCCAAAATGGGTATTTTGAGCAGAATCGAAACTCGGCGGCCTATCGGCGACATTCGGCAAAATGTAATCCGCTAAACATGCTCAAGGGCACGTAGGGAATAAGTTTAGACACTAAAATCAAGTTATTTGGACAGTTTTACAAAAAAGGTCAAAACTTGGAGCACAGAAAGACATAACAAAAAGTGACGGAATTTAAGATCAGAAGAAAGAAATAACATCAGTACCTCGAGGCCTACACGTAGCAACGAACAGAGCAACGATCAGGCAAGAACCGGAAAAAAACTCTTCCTCCTTTCTCCCTCAAGCTCACCCACGGCCAACAAAGAAAATGAAAAGGATGATGCGATTTTTTTTTGAGTTTTCGAAGTCCTATTTAGAGGAAATTGAAAACGTGAGAAAATGATTATTTCGCGATTCCGATTTTTCCTACTGATTCCAACGTATTTTAGACACGATATTCTTCCCGCTGGATCTTCTATTTCTTCCAAGAAATATCAGTATGATTTTTGGTTTTCGAGGCTTGTTTTTAATGTTTACCGGCTTAAAATGCACTTTATGGTTTTGACCTCGGATGCAGAAACTTCCTTCTGAAGAAAGATTTGGAACATCGATTAGAGTGGGCATGAGCGGATGAAATCTATATTTGAAGCTCCGAACAGAAAAAGTCTTCATCAACCGTTTATTCTAGGTTTCTTGAGCTGTCAGGGTTTTAGTTTCGGCAACCCTCCGAGAATTAGAATCGGACGTTCGTGCATTCCAGGGTTTCGCATCAAAACGCTTGTCATGGAAGGATTAAGAGAAGTTCTAACATTTCTCTGAAGATTTTTGGAATTAGTTTCCATCGTGTCTTTAAGTGCGAATTAGTCATTTACTGACGCTCTCGTCCTAGGTATAATCGAATACTACTTGTGCTATAAACTATATCGACTATAATACTATTCTTAGTCATTTCCTGGACTTTCTTCTTCATAACGCTAATCCAAACATTAAACCCAAGTCAGGTTCCCCTCACGCTGACACAAAATTCTATGCGTGAGTTGGAAATTAATTATTTATTTAATTCTAAAATCCTGGGTCTGACACATAACTAGTCCAAGGATACAAGTGATGAAGTGAACATCCATAGCCATGACAAAAAGAATAATCAGCAATACTGCATAACTCCAATAAGCATAGTTTCTAGCCTCCTGCAAATAACAATAAGTCAGTAACACATTCATTTCATGTGTAAAATTAGTAAAATGAATAAAATTATTACATTTGAATATTACCTCACTAATACTTCCTTTACCAAGTGCCATCACCATCCTCATCATAACATCCAACTTCAGACATGTCTAATTATACAACATTAAAATGAATATCAAATTTTCAAGTTTAAAACCACATAAAAACAAAAGAAGCAAAATTAAAATCATATCATTCAATTTAAACAAACATACCGGTCTCAACTTGCAGCACATCAGTAGGTTTATTATGCACCTCAGCAATAATCCTCCTAGGGGTGTCCTTCAACTAGTTTTGGGTGCATACCAAAGCCTCAACTGTTTTAGGACTCAAGGAACTACGGTAGGAATCAAGAATACGTCCTCCGGTGCTAAATGCAGACTCAGATGAAACTGTAGACACTGGTATAGCTAACAGATCCCTAGCCATACATGAAAGAACATAATACTTCTGCGTCTTGCCTCTCCACCATTTTAAGAGATCAAGATGCACATCATCCTCTCCATCATCCTCAATGTATCTCTCTAATTCATTTTTCTTGTGTTCACCCAATTTTTTCTTTTGTCTCAATCTATACTCATCATCAACAGATAGACTTGATTCAAGAACACTAGAATGTGAAATGGAGGACGAATCAGAAGATATCACACTAGTAGCTTCACCATCAGGCACAATAGGATACTTAGCTTGATAATGTGCAAAAAACTCCTTGATAATATGTTTCAATTTATCAACCACAGACATACATTCATCAGCAGCATACATTTTTGTCAAGCTAAACTCAATATAATCCAATTTAAAACGAGGATCATGAAACAAAGCCACCAACAACATATAATTCACAGATTCCATATCCCTATACTTGTCAAGTTACTCTTTCATTTTAATGGCAATGGACTTCAACCCAATATCATTCCCAGCAATAAATGAGTTCAAAATTCCATGAATATTAACCAACTTGCGAAAGAAAGAGTTGGAAGTAATTTCCAATGAAGAAGAAACCGCAAGTGTAGTCTCATAAAAAACCTTCAAGAATTTCATTATAGTGCGAGCACGAGTCCAATCATCATAATTAGGACACTCCGACCCTTTATCCACAGTAAGAGAAACCACATAAGAGAGATCATCATATTCAAGTCTATCAAATGCTCTTTCAAACTTTTCAGCCACCTCCAACTTTAAATAGGTGAAATTCCACCTTGTTGGCACATCAAGCACAACCTTATGCTCACTAGTAATGTTTGCCTTTATGACAAATTTTTTAAAATAGTCATTCCTAGTTGGAGATGACCTAACATACCTACAAGCAGCCCTTATCTTAGTAATGCAAACCTCAATTTCCTTCAACCCATAAGAAACAATGAGATTTAAAATATGGGCACAACACCTCATATGCATATACTTTCCATTCAATAAAGTTTTACCATTCCAAGCACTCATATTCTTAGTCAAATAAGAAAGAGCAGATTTGTTAGCACTAGCATTATCCACTGTGACACAGCAAACACTAGTGATCCCCCAATCTTTCAAACATTTCTCCAAGGTTTTCCCTATGGCATCCCCCTTATGATCAGCAATCTGCCCAAAACCAATTATCTTCTTGTTTAATTCCCACCCTTCATCAATATAGTGAGCGGTCACACACATGTAACTCATATTTTGAATAGAAGTCCAAATATCAGTGGTTAAGGACACCATTTGATAGTTCATGGACAAAAGAGACATCAATGTCACCCTCTCTTCCTTAAACAGCCTCATGCAATCTCTATACACTGTCATGGGACTAGGGATTTTGAATCTAGGCTGAGCCTCAGGCATGAAACCTTTAAATCCCTGATTTTCAACAAACTTAAATGGAAGTTCATCCAAAATAATCATCTTTGCAAGCTCCTCCCTAGTTTTTTCTTGGTTAAAGTCCACTAATTTAAATGATACTGTAGTATCGCCTTCAGCCTCTGAACCTAGATGAAGTGTTTTTTGCTTCTTGTCATTTTTCCTATTAGGGTTCTTCATGCATTTTTTACCATGTTTCAATAAATTGCTAGTTCCATGAGTAGAGGTATTACCTGCATAACATTTTCCACACCAAATGCAGACTGCCTTGTCACCACCCTCTCTCTTAAAATTATCCCAAGCACTTGAAGGAGGTCTAGAAGGAGGTTTAGAAGGCATTTCGGTCGCTTTTCTTTTCTTGCCTCGTCCTTCCACGGGAGAAAGCTCTGGTTCTTCATTTGCTGCAGATGCAGCAACATAAGTAGGAGTAGGAGTGCTTCTTGTTGGTGGAGTGAGAGCACTCCCTACTTGAGTCCCATCAATTTGATCTTCGGTCATATTAACTCTAAACAACAGCCAAAGAACAACAAAAATTAGTTATTTATTACATTACAACACAGTTGGGTGTATTTAATTTGAAATAATATAACAGCTTCTAACAAAGGAAGATGATGAACATATTCATAAAAGAACAGTACAAAAAGAGAAAATAAATTAATCAGTCCATAATAGGAACATATTCATAAAAGAACAGTACAAAAAGAGAAAAATAATACAATGAAAGAAGCCTAGGTCCCAGCCACAAGACAATGGTCAATAGAGAAAACAATAAGAGAAGTGCAGCACACAAAACACTAAAACAGTAACACAAGCCTTTCTAGTTTCTATCATATTCACTTCATTCTTCTGAAGAAGATGAAGTAGAGGAAATTCTCATTCCTACTCAAACAGAACAGATAAAAAAATAAATAGCATAAACAACCCATCAAAAAACATGGTAACATAACAACCCAGCTACAGAGATCCCACACAGGGAATACAAGGCAAATACCAGCACAGTTCCAATAGCTCGATCCTTCCTTAGATCTATACAGATCATAAAATGGAAACTAGAGAAGAGGAGAGAAGATAAGAGGGAGAGAAGATTACCTTTGATGGCCGATGGAGGCGACGCAAAAGAGCTGTTGGAGGCGGCAACGTACAGAGACAGCTGGAGGCGGCGACGGCTTCTACAGAGGGGAGTTGAGCGAGATCGGCGATGTACAGAGAGAGCTGGAGGCGGCGACGGCTTCTGGGTTGAGCGAGATCGGCGACGTACAGAGAGAGCTGGAGGCGGCGACGGCTAGGGCATGTGTAAGACCCAAGTTTTTAAGTTTAGAATAAGTGAATAAAATTCCTATTCGCGATTAGGTTTGATGTATCGTGAAGGGAAACCTGAACAAGAGTTTATTGAATGGAAAAAATCTATGAAGGAGAAAGTTCAGGAAAAGTCTAAGGATTGTATCAAAGTCGATAAAAGTTATAGCACGATTAATATTCACTTAAACCTAAGGCAAGAGCACTAGTAAATAGCTAATTTACACTTAAAGACACGATGGAAACTAATTCCAAAAATCTTTAGAGAAATGTTAGAACATCTCTTACTCCATCTATAACAAGCGTTTCGATGCGAAACCCTAGAATGTACGAACGTCCGATTCCAATCCTCGGAGGTTTGCCGAAACTAAAACCCTGATAGCAAGAAACCTAAAATGAACGGTTGATGAAGACTTTTTCTATTCGGAGCTTCAAATGAAGATTCCACACGCGTACACCCATTTCTCTTGATGTTTCCAATCTTTCTTTAGAAGGAAGTTTTCTCTTCCGACATCCACTGCAAAAAGTAGTTTTTCGGGTAAAATAGATTTACATCGACTTTGGATTGTTTACCTTAATTCCAAGAAACCTCTTTTGAGTTTTAGAATTCTGTCGCCAAAACCTATCTTAGAATTCACGGAGAATGAAGCCGGAAAAATTGGAATCGCGAAATTTTCATTTTTCCGCATTTTCCAAAACCTATAAATAGCAAGAAAATGGAAAATTTGGCAAAACTCACCCATTTTCTTTCCCAAACCCGCGAGCACAAGGAGGAAGAGGAGAAGGAGGATTTTCTCCGTTTCTTGCCCGATTGCTTCACCATTCGTTGCTATTCGAAGACTACGAGGTATAGATACTATCCCTCACTTCTGATCGTCAATTCTGTCGTATTCTTCTATGTCTTTCTGTGCTCAAAGTTTGGAGCTTTTTGTAAAACTGTTCAAATAGCTTGATTTTAGTGTCTAAACATATTCCCTACGTACCCAAGAGTACTTCTAGCGGATTACATTTTGCCGAATGTCGCCGAAATGCCGCCGGAATTCATTTATGTAGGAAATACCCATTTTTAGACAAAGTCTCATCCTTTAAGCTGAAAATTCACGACTTAGCTTAGTGCTAGTAGGATTAGTCGTCATAAACGTCGTTGTTGACGTCCCCATCCAATTTGTTTTTCGAATTTCCAATTTTGAAATTCTGAGCTAAAAATATTGACCAAAATACCCCTGTGACAGTTTTCGATCCGATAATTTTTCCGAGTTTAGATTCACCTTAGTTAGGACTAATGATAGCCTAGGAACCAAGTTTGATCGAAGAAAAATCGACACACACAATTGTGATGTGTGGCCGTGAGCACCCTAGGGGGAGGAAGAAAATTTCTTTTTCGAAAACTCATTCTATCACGCTAGATTATCGTACCTCGGAGTATATGCTACTTCGTGTAACCTTAGTGAGTATTGATTGCTGAGTTTCTGACTGATTATGATGGAATTCTGTGGTTTTTGCTCTAAGGTTCATTTGAGGAATTTCCCGAAGAACAAGGCGTGGAGTGTGAAGGAACGTTTGAGGAGAACCCTGGAGGAACTACAGGTGAGGGCTACTCACTGAACTATTAGTTAATGCTTTAGGTGTCGACGCATTCGACTTGATTTACTGTTTATGCACTTGTTTGTGTTTGACTGGGAAATGTTTTCTGAGGCTTCGGCTGACAATGATGATTATTCATCTATTGATTGTTTTTGAGATTGATTCACATGCTATGTGCTAAATGGTTAATCTAGGATGTGTGATATTTGCTCTAAATGCTAAGTGCTACATGGTTAATCTAGGATGTGTTGATATATGTGCCATGATTGTTGGACTGTGCTAATTTAACTATGCTATTACACATATATCTGTTATGCTTCAGAGTGAGGATAACGGGCATGTTATGCCGAATTTATTTTGAGATTTTGGGAAAGTTTGACGGGACGAACGGAGGTTCGGGCCCTGTTATTGTTCTAGTGGATCGAGACATTCTTTGGGAGTTACTTGGGATTATGGGATCTTTGGAACTCATAAGATTTGCGATAAAAATAAATGGAAACTATTTTACAAGGAAAATTCATAAGACATTAAACAACCTCTAAACCTTTAAATAATGATAACAATCTCGAAGGAAAGCTTAGGATTCAAATCTTAGTTTTGGAAAATGAGAAGTGTCGTCGAGTCCAAGTGTTGAGGGAACTAATAAGTTCTGAGTATGTTGATACTCTTTTGCTCGAGGAGCAGTTGTGTTGTTGGGCTATCTAAAAGATAAGCCGGGAAACAGGTAGTTTACGAGTATGTTGATACTCTTAGCTCACTGAGCAGTTTTGACCATCGGATGGAGATGAGTCGGATGATTCGAGGAATCATCATGAGATAATGTGTTTCGTGTTTAATGGTCTTTTGTCGCAGAATCGACTTTACCTTAGGGTATTCTTTTTAGAGACAATAAGTTAGCTAGAACACGTGGCGACGTGTCGAGTGAGGTCGGAGACGTTGTTTGGCTAATCACTTTGCATTCATGCACACATTAAGAGGTTAACACACGGTGGGATGCCGGACCTCGGTGGATTCCAAAATGGTCATAAGACCCGGATTTTCGCGTAAGAACACTGCTAGGTGATTCTTAGTAGCAGACCGAAATGGCAGACCTTAGGGTTTACTGCTGATCTGACTACCGTTGTTGTTGGTGTAAGAGGCACGCGGGCCGAAATGATCCCACCATGGCTGGTGTTAGGGCTGATCCGTTGATGTCCATCCCTCCGGAATGAATCTTTTCAACCGGCATTGCATTTCTTGCAACATGCATACTGACTTAGTTGCTGAGTGTGATTGTTACTTGTTAATCCTATTTGATGCATGCTAATTGTTATTATCGTCTTTTATATTCATTGTGAAATATACAACTCTAGGATGCAACCTCTAACTTATAAGCCTAAGTGGCTACCCCTTATCTGTACCTATTGGAGTTATTATTTACATAATTCTTTGGAATTGACCCTCGCGTCTTCTGTGTGTGCTTTGGCGGACTACGCCCATTGTCAGATGTCCATGGCGGACTGGTTTACGATGGTCCACCCTTCGGGGGGACCGGGTTTGAGATGCTGGACCAGGATGACCGCGACTCATGGGTGGTCGACCCCGCTGGCCACCGAGCGACCTATTCGGGGAGGATTATGGAGGACCGTGTCGACCGCCTGGGACACTTGACGGAGGGAGTGCTGAGGAGGTACACTGTGAGCTTCAACCTGCCACCCGGCGTGTACTGCGGACCCGGAGTAGGAGCACCACCACCACCGTCATCTTCGGATGATGAGGACCCCTCAGAGGAGGAGCCTGTGGGAGGGACTTCTGCGGAGTCCAGCTCACCCACTGTTGCTATCATCGATGACTTTGGCTCGGTCCCTAAGCCCGTGAGGCCAGCACAAGAGCGCATCGGGGTAGCGAGAGGAGGGAGGATGGTGTACATAGACTTGGTCGTCCTGGATTCAGATTCGGACGACGATCACGCTAGCATGTAGTTTTGAGTGCTGGTGTGAGCTCCTCGAGACAGGATTAGTGTAGGAGTAGAGTCTTAGCTCTGACTGTCATGTTTCTATTTGGGGACAGGGTAGTTTCCTGCCGATAACTTTTTGTGTGGTTTCTTTATGGAAATCACAGAGAGTTGGTTGGACTAGGGGGTCTTGTTTTAGGCCGTTTGGGCTAACTTATTCTCATTTTTGAAGGATTGTGTTGCGGACACTTAACCTTTCCTTTTGGACTGTACATATTGCCTACGGGCGTTACTTTCTGTTACTTCCCGTCACTGGAGGATACTCGTGATGTGGTTTGCTACTTACAGCGGGGGCTGTAATTATTGTATATTAGTTCTGTTATCTTTTGTTGTTGAGTTTTATTTCTTTCAGTCTTTGATTCTATTATCGAAAAAAAAATATTCACGTTTTTCCGCTTTAAGTTTCTTTTTGGTTACTAAAGTGACGCCACTGAAATCGGGGTGTTACATTGTGGTATCAGAGCTTGTCGAGTCTTTCGGGAGTCTTTGGGGAATAGGTCTTCTGTGCTAGGTTGTGTGACTCTGCAAAGAGTGAAAATTGATTGTCTGCAAGCGATTTTTCGCTTAGAATTGATTGAAGTTATTGCTTAATCATATTGTATAGTTATGTTAGATGCTATCTTATGATGAGTACTAACTGTTTGTTTGACTTAACAGAACATGGTGAACACTAACCAATTAGCTGAGATGATGGCCACTATGGCCCAAGCTGTGACTGCACAGGCGAATGATAATGTTATGAGGCGTGCGGCTGAGGAAGCACGTTATCAGCATCAGCGTCAGAGGGAAGTGACACAGGACCAGAACAAGGGCCTGAATGACTTCAGGAGACAAGATCCACCAAAGTTCTCGGGTGGTACTGACTCGGACAAAGCGGATCTCTGGATCCAGGAAATCGAGAAGATATTTGGCGTATTGCAGACTGTTGAGGGTGCCAAGGTGGGCATGGCAACTTATCTGCTGCTTGGTGATGCTGAGTACTGGTGGAGAGGCACCAGGGGGATTATGGAAGCCAATCATGAGGAGATCAACTGGAACTCCTTTCGAACTGCGTTCTTGGAAAAGTATTTTCCAACAAGTGCTCGGGATGAGCGGGAGGCACAGTTTCTGACACTCCGACAAGGAGGTATGTCTGTACCAGAATTTGCTTCCAAGTTGGAATCTCTCGTGAAGCATTACCAATTTTTCAACGATCATGTTGATGAGCGCTACATGTGTAAGCGCTTTGTTAATGGACTGAGGCCTGATATCAAGGACTCAGTGAGGCCATTGGGAATCATGCGCTTCCAGTCTTTGGTTGAGAAAGCCACAGAAGTGGAACTGATGAAGAACAGGAGGTTGAACCGTGCTGGAACGGGAGGGCCGATGAGGTCGGGCTCTCAAAATTTTCAAGGCAGGGGGAAATTTCAGAACAGGAGGCCATATCAACGTCCTGCTGGAAGAGGGTTTACTTTAGGATCTTACTGACCCATGACGGGTGCTGCTAGTGGTTCTGGAGATCAGACTCTGAACAGGGAAGTGACCTGCTTCAAGTGTGGGAAGCCGGGACACTATGCTCGTGCTTGTCCCGACTTTTTGTAAGATCAAGGTTTGATCAGTGGTTGCATCTCTATGTTTTGATGATTACAATTAAGGTTTGTGATGATGAACAATTGTGGTACCCTAATGTTTGTCTTTTTAAGTTGTGACAAACAGGTTCTGAATCTGACCCAAGCCTATTCGATCAGAAGAAGAAGAACCAAGGGTTACTAAAAAGAGAGCTCATTAACCTACCATGCTCGTTCTGAACAGTTGCAAATACTTCAGAAGCTCTGAAGATGGAAGCTCTCAAGAAGATCTAAAGAACTCAAGTCAGAAGTTCTGAAGACCAGATGTTCCAGTGGAACGGTCCAGAAGCAGAAGACTCAAGTTCTGAAGACCTGCAAGAAGTTGGTTCTGAAGACCCAAGCTATTCTAGCTCTGATGATCAGAAGTTCTGAAGAACTTATTCAGAAGCAGAAGTTGCAAGGTCAGAAGAATCCAAGCTTCAATCCGATGATGATCAGAAGCTTCACCAACGTTCATCTGAAGCTCCTTGATCTCAAGTCAACTGGTGAAAGGACATGTCGCTTTCACAGTACAGCGTCGTACATGTCTCAGTCTGTCCGCCACCTACCTTGTACAGCCTAGCAGTCTGATATCACAGAATTGCCACTCCAACGGATAAAACCCTAGCAACGGCTACATCACAAGTCTTGGAGTATATAAAGGCTGAAGAAAGAAGAAAGAAGCTAAGAAACTTTGCTGAAAATATTCAACACATACGAACCATTCTCTTAGCATTATTTCTTCACTGTTCTTAAACATCTGAGTTTACTATTCGCTTGTTAGAAGCACTTATTGTAAACCCGAAACCTTTTACATCATATTGTAAAGTTCATCAAGAGACCAAGGTTGGTCGGATCTTGAGAGGACTGAATCAAGGCTGATTCAGTATTTAGCTAGTCTTAAGAGGATCGGTAGATCAGCTTCTTAAGAGGATACTAGTGTGAAAATCAGTGTATTGTTAGTCACTTAGCAGGTTGCAAAGTGCAGTTGTAACACTCATTGATTTTAGTGGATTGCCTTCATCAGAAGAAGGAAGAAATCACCTTCACAGGTGGACTGGATTAGCTTGAGCTTTTATCTCAAGTGAACCAGGATAAAATACTTGCGTGCTTTTCTTCCCATCATTCAACACTTAGTTTTTATCTTAGGGTTTTGAAAAAGCTTAAAAAGTATATCCGTGATTCAAAAACTCTATTCAAACCCCCCCTTTCTAGTGTTTTTCGCACCTTCAATTGGCATCAGAGCTCCGGTTCTGATTTTAACACCTAACAGTGTTCAGTGATCCAGAACCTTGTGTGAAAAACAAACAATGGTCCAAGCCAATACTTCCGCTGATAACAACAACAACAACAATCAACTCAGAGCACCAATCTTTGATGGTGAAAAGTTTGAGTACTGGAAAGATAGAATAGAATGTTATTTCCTTGGCACTGACCCAGATATCTGGGATATGGTCATTGAAGGCTATACTGATCCAGTAGATGCTTCAGGAGTGAAGATTCCTCGTTCTGAAATGACTGACGCTCAGAAGAAGCGTTTCAAGGATCATCACAAGGAGAAGTCTATGCTGTTCAGCTCAATATCATACATTGAGTATGAGAAGATCTCTGACAAAGAAACTGCTAAATCCATCTTTGACTCCTTGGTCATGACGCATGAAGGAAATGAAGAAGTTAAGGAAACCAAGGCTCTTGGTCTCATACAACAATATGAGCAGTTTAAGATGGAATCTGGTGAAACCATTGAGGAGATGTACTCAAGGTTTCAAACTCTGATTGCTGGAATCAGAGTGCTAAACAAGGGCTACTCTACTGGTGATCATGTCAAGAAGATTATCAGAAGTTTGCCTAAGGAGTGGAGAGCTTTTGTCACTGCCCTGAAACTCTCCAGGAATTTGAACTCGTTGAAGTTAGAAGAGCTCGTGAGTCATCTCAGAAGCCATGAGATTGAACTCAAAGGAGACAAGCCTCAAAAGAAAGACAAGTCTATTGCTCTTAAGTCAAAGTCTGACAAAGCAAAAGCCTATCAGGCAGAAGAGGAAAATTCATCTGAAGAGCTATCAGATGCGTCTGATGATGAAGAGCTGTCTCTTTTCACAAAGAGGTTAAGCAAACTCTGGAAGAACAGACATAGCAAGGGCAAAGGACCAAAGAAAAGTTCAGGAAGATATGAATCTTCATCTGGTCAGAAGAAATCATCTGGAAAGGAAGTCACTTGCTTCGAGTGCAAGGAATCTGGGCACTACAAGAGTGACTGTCCCAAGCTTAAGAAGGACAAGAGACCAAGAAAAGTCTTCAAAAAGAAAGCCCTCATAACCTTTGATGCAACTGATTCTGAAGAAGCTGAGTCAGAAGAAGATGAAGCTGTGGAGGCTCTAATGGCTACCACTAGCAGAGGTGCTGAAGCTTCAGAAGATAATTCAGACTCTGAGAATGATGATGAGGTATTCTCTGACTTTTCTCTATCTGAGCTAAGAACTGCTTTATCTGAAATAATGAAGAAACATGATATCCTGCTAAATAAGCATAAAGAGCTTAAAAAGAAATATGCTGTTAAAACCAGTTCTTCAGAAGTTCATAAGAAGTCAGTCTCTGAACTCATGGATGAAAACTATATTCTTGTTAATGACAATGCTGTTCTTCGTGCTAAAAATGATGTGCTAGAAGACCAACTTGCATCATCTGATGTTAAGTATGAGACAAAATATGAGAAAGCATTTCAAAAGTTCCTTGCAAAAGGCATAGACAGAAGTCTTATGGCTTCAATGATCTATGGCATGAGCAGAAATGGGAACAGTGGCCTTGGCTACTTTCAATCCATGAAAGATGAGTCATCTGAGTCCAAACGCGAACCCTTGCATAAACATTTCGTTCCCGCTGGCACTGTCATTCCAGAAAAGGTTACACCAAAGGTGGTGAAACCAAAGGGGAAGTTTAAACTTGATATGTCTAAATATTATACTCAAGTTCCTCTGCATTATCCTCCTGTTGCACCCAAAGTTCCAAGAACTTATGGGAAAACTAATAAGAAAGGACCCAAGATGTGGGTACCTAAAGCAAAAATTATTCCTGTTGCAGACATCTTATGCAGCTCAGTTAAGACACCTGTCATGGTACCTGGATAGTGGATGCTCGCGACACATGACGGGCACAAGGTCTATATTCCAAAAACTGACACCGCTTAAGTCAGGAGGAGATGTTGGCTTTGGAGGAAACCAGAAGGGAAAAATTATTGGAAAAGGTTCCATAGGAGATGGAAAAATTCCAATCATCAACAATGTACTTCTGGTGGAAGGATTATTTCACAACTTGCTCTCCATAAGCCAAATTGCTGACAAAGGTTACGATGTGATCTTCAATCAAACCGGATGCAAAGCTGTTAGTCAAACAGATGGATCTGTTTTGTTTTCTGGGAAGAGGAAAAACGATATTTACAAAATCAGATCTTCTGAACTGCTATCTCAGAAGGTTAAGTGTCTCATGTCAGTTAATGATGAGCAGTGGATCTGGCACAGGCGCCTAGGGCATGCCAGCCTCAGGAAAATTTCTCAACTTAGCAAGCTAAATCTCGTCAGAGGATTGCCTCGTCTGAAGTATTCATCAGAGGCTCTATGTGAAGCTTGTCAGAAGGGAAAATTCACCAAGAAGCCATTTAAAGCAAAGAATGTAGTATCTACAACAAGACCCCTTGAGCTACTTCACATTGATCTCTTTGGACCAGTGAAAACTAAATCCATTGAAGGAAAGAAGTATGGGTTAGTCATTGTAGATGACTACAGCAGGCGGACATGGGTAAAATTCCTAAGGCATAAAGATGAAACACACACCATATTTACCAACTTCATCACTCAAGTTCAGAAGGAGTTCCAAACTTCAGTGATCACTGTCAGAAGTGATCATGGTGGAGAATTTGAGAACAAAGCTTTTGAAGAATTGTTCAACTCTCAAGGAATCTCACACAACTTCTCTTGTCCTCGCACTCCCCAACAAAATGGAGTTGTTGAAAGAAAGAATAGAACTCTTCAGGAGATGGCTCGCACCATGATGCAAGAATCAAGTATGGCCAAGCACTTCTGGGCAGAAGCAATCAACACTGCTTGCTACATCCAGAACAGAATCTCCATTAGACCAATTCTGGAGAAAACTCCTTATGAGCTATGCAAAGGAAGACAACCTGACATCTCTTACTTCCATCCATTCGGAAGTACTTGCTTCATGCTCAACACTAAGGAGCAATTGGGTAAATTCGATTCTAAATCTTTAAAATGTTATTTTCTTGGTTATTCTGAAAGATCTAAAGGTTTTAGAATTTATAATATTATTCATCAAACTGTTGAGGAATCCATCCAGATTAGATTTGATGATAAGCTTGGCTCAGAAAAGTCAAAGCTGTTTGAAAGATTTGCAGATTTAAGCATTGATTGTTCGGAAGCAAATCAACCAACAAAAAGCCCAGAGGATGTTGCTCCAGAGGCAGAAGCATCTGAAGCTGCTCCAACAACTTCTGATCAGCTTCAGAAGAAGAAAAGAATAGTTGTCTCTCACCCAGAAGAACTGATTATTGGCAACAAAGATGCTCCAGTCAGAACCAGGTCAATGCTCAAACCTTCAGAAAAGACTCTTCTGAGTCTGAAGGGACTTGTTTCTCTCATTGAGCCCAAATCAGTTGATGAAGCTCTTGAAGACAAAGGCTGGATTCTGGAAATGCAAGAAGAGCTAGATCAGTTCACCAAGAATGATGTATGGACCTTAATGCCTAAACCCAAAGGGTTCCATGTCATTGGAACCAAGTGGGTATTCAGAAACAAGCTGAATGAAAAAGGAGAAGTAACAAGAAACAAGGCAAGACTGGTGGCTCAAGGCTACAGTCAACAAGAGGGAATTGATTACACTGAGACCTTTGCTCCTGTAGCAAGGCTTGAAGCTATAAGGCTACTGATCTCCTTCTCAGTAAATCACAACATCATTCTCTATCAGATGGACGTCAAAAGTGTCTTCCTCAATGGCTACATTTCAGAGGAAGTGTATGTCAAGCAACCTCTTGGCTTTGAAAATGACAAAGATCCAGAGCATGTCTACAAGCTTAAGAAGTCACTCTATGGATTGAAACAAGCTCCCAGAGCGTGGTACGAAAGGCTCAGCTCCTTTCTTCTACAGAATGAGTTTGTAAGGGGTAAAGGTGACAATACTCTCTTCTGCAGAACCTATAAGAATGACATTCTTATAGTTCAGATTTATGTTGATGATATCATTTTTGGTTCTGCTAATCCCTCCTTGTGCAAGGAATTTTCTAAGTTAATGCAGGCTGAATTTGAAATGAGCATGATGGGAGAACTTAAATACTTCCTGGGAATTCAAATAGATCAACGACCAGGAGTCACCTATATCCATCAAAAGAAGTACACCCTGGAACTTCTGAAGAAGTTCAACATGAGTGACTGCAACATCTCAAAGACTCCAATGCATCCAACGTGCATTCTTGAGAAAGAGGAAGTTTCCTCTAAGGTTTGTCAGAAGCTCTATCGTGGAATGATAGGCTCTCTTCTTTACTTAACTGCATCTAGACCTGATATTTTGTTTAGTGTGCATCTGTGCTAGATTCCAATCAGATCCTAGAGAGACTCACTTAACTGCTGTTAAGAGGATCCTCAAATATCTGAAAGGAACCACTAACCTTGGCTTGATGTATAGAAAAACCTCAGAGTATACACTTTCAGGTTTTTGTGATGCTGACTTTGCTGGAGATAGAGTGGAAAGGAAAAGCACCTCTGGAAGCTGCCATTTCCTTGGATCAAATCTTGTATCTTGGTCAAGCAAAAGACAGAACACAATTGCTCTATCAACTGCTGAAGCAGAGTATGTCTCAGCTGCCACTTGCTGTACACAAACCATATGGATGAAGAACCATCTAGAGGACTATGGATTGTCTATGAAGAAGGTTCCTATCTACTGTGACAATACAGCTGCTATCTCACTCAGCAAGAATCCTATTCTACATTCAAGAGGAAAGCATATAGAGGTAAAGTATCATTATATTAGTGATCATGTTCAGAAGGGCACTCTATCATTAGAGTATGTTGATACTGACCATCAGTGGGCAGATATTTTTACTAAGCCCTTAGCAGAAGATAGGTTTCTATTTATTCTTGAAATTCTGAATATGGATTTTTGTCCATGGTACCTCTGAAGTCATCAGATGTTACCTCTTCAGAAGTTACTCAATCAGAAGGTCTTAATCCACCGGTTAAACTTCTGTGGTAGGCAACAATACACGTGTCACTTCATTTGTGACACAGTTCCTTGAGTCGCGTGCTATATCTGCTATAATGATGATGTCTACTCTCCTCTACTATGCTATTTTCAGACTGTCTATTTTATAACCGTTGATTTTGCCTTTATTTTCTTAAAACCGTCAACGGTTACCATTAAACCCACTATATGCACTGTCACACACGATCTTTCACTCACTTACACTTACGGTTTTGAAACTCTTCGTGTGCATTGCATTCATTCATACTCCTCCCTCCAACATTTCCCCTTTCTCTCTGAACCCTAAACCTCATTCTCTCAGAATCATGGGCAAATCGAGGAAACCCAAGGTAAATGTTGCTGGTTCTTCCAAACAAACTGCCGAAGATCAAGAAAATCAAAGATTCGAAGAAGCACAGAAGATTCTGAATGCACCAATGTAGTCACCTGTGCCAAGAAAGTGGAAGAACTGAATGTGTGCTGTGAAGCAAGAGTTGATTTTGATAATCTAGCTAAACATGGGTTTGATATTAGAGACCAAGTCAACTTGCAAGGGTGGTCTGGCTACTTCAACAGGCTCTGTGGTCCGATCTATCACAAGTTGGTTGTCGAGTTCTGGAAGAACGCAGTCTGCAACGACTACTACGTCGTCTCCCATGTGCTGGACAAGAAAATTGTGATTTCTGAAGAATCCATTGCAAAGCTGCTGGGTATGGAGTTCCAGCAAGGAAAAAGGATTAAAAATGTTGAGGCAAATGTTGATGGGATGAGGACAGTGGTCAACAAGGAGCTTTATGACAACTGGTCTTATGAGAAAACCAAGTACAACATTAAAGACTTGAAGTCTCAGATGAAGATTTGGCAAAAGATCTTCATGCACTGCATTCACCCCAGAACTGGAGGAACTGATTACCTGAATGCAACTCAAAAGGTAATCATGTACTACATTTCAACTGGTGAGCCTATATGTTTGCCATTCCTGCTCTTCAATTATCTGAAGGAATGTGTTGAGAAATCAAGGACCACAACTGGTTCTGAGAACAAGAGGTTCATATCTTACATTCCGTATGGAAGGCTGCTGTCAGATATCTTCGTCCAGAATAAGCTTGTCAAGACACTATCAGACCTTGGACTTCACGAAGATCTGGCCATGTCTATTGGCGATGCTCTCAATGGCACAAAGTTGAAGAAAATGCAAATCATCGAGAAAGTTCAAGTTCCTCCCAGAGAAGACACTTCTGATGAGGTTCGTCAGAGGAACTACCCCATTGATGACTTTCCTATTTGGTCCAAGAAGGACAATCCAACATGTATTCTGGAATATGTGCGGATGCTCAGAAGACAAGGAGATCCTATCACTCTTACAGAATTTGTCAACACACTTCCTGAAAGTCCTCCTAAGTTGGCAACAAAGAAATCAAGGAGAGCAACAAGCAGCAAGCCCTCAGATCCTAAGGGCAAAAGGATTCTGATAGAGGAACCTGCAAAGAAGAAGGCCGCATCCAAGACTGTGATCATCAGGGAACCCTCTCCTGAAAGGCCTCCTAAGAGAACCTCAGCGCAACCACGACAAGTGTCTGATTCTGAAAGCTCTGAAGACACATGGGAAGATTCCTCAAGCGAGGAAACTGAAGATGATGATATTCCTGTGGCTAAGAGAAGAAAAGTTACTCTTGAGGAAGAGGAAGATGAGCAGGATGACCATGAGATCATCCAGAATGTGATTCAAGATGTAAGGGAAGCTTCAGACGCTGAAGAATCTACTGATTCTGATGTTGCTCCCTTAGTGAAGAGAAGGAAGCTTCCTCTGACGGGTCCCCTTCAGCAGAAAGAGGCAGTTGCAGAGCAAGCATCTGAACCTGCTTCAGAAGCACAACGTGAAAGGAGATCTAAAAGAACCTCTGATCCAGCAAGGGCTGCAAACCTCATCACAACCACATCCATCAGAAGTCCCAGTAAGGTAATTACTAAAAGCATTAACTCTGATTCTGCTTTAGTAGTTATTTTTGAACAACCCCTGCCTATATCTACCTCTCTGCCTACCTCAAACCAAACATAACCTACTCAACCTGAACCTCAACCTGAAACACAAACTCCAACACAAGCTGCACCTCAAGCTCCTAAATCAACTATCCAAACAGCTACCACAGTCATCCCTTCCACTCCAATTTACACCTCTTCCACATCCATCCCAACTGAACCAGTACCTCACTTCAATTCCTTCATTCAAGGTATTGTTCAAAGTGAGGCTACTCTGAGAACTTTGGTTCAACAGTTCTCTCCCAAGCCTGCATCCACCTCACACACCTTCCTCATAACCCAAACTGGTGAGATCCCTGCTGAAACAGAGAAAGAGGATGATGATGTTCAGATCCTTGTACCGCCTTTCAATGTGAAGCCTCTTCAACAAATTGCTTCCAACTTTGAAGATCAGCTTCCAGATGCTGCTGAGACCTCCTATGTGTCTTTGTCCAACTACTCAGCAGTCAACTCACAGGATCTGAGTTTCACTTCACCTGAGAAGACTGTCACCTCAAGGCAAAGGCCAGATACTATCTCTGAAGCTGAGCACATGGATGAATCAGATCACTCAGGCGTAGAGAAGGACCACGAGATTGATTCCACTCCTTCAGAGCACATGGATGAATCAAATGCTTCAAGCTTCAATGCTGCCAGAACTCCTCAGCCTGTTCTGACCCTGGCCACCTCCTTCCATCCTCAGAATCTTACTCAACTCATTCAGGAGTTTTCTGAAGAGGCCACCAGAAGACTGAAATGGCTGTATCAGGTAACTGATAATCAGTTTGATGCTTCTCTTGTTGATGGTCTATGCTCTGCCTTTAAGAGATGGTCAGAAGGCAAAGTTCATGCACTTCAGAAGCAACTTAGCAGGGAGAAACGACTAAGAGCTCATGATGCATCTGAGAGGGCCTATGAGCAAAGGCAGAGAGTGCTGCACAAGGTTTGTGAACCCTTGAGAAGAGCCATGGCTGAACGACCATGTGTTGTCTCTGAATGTACCTCAGAAGATGTTGTGATGCTTTCAGCAGAGGTTGAAGAAGAAAGCTCTGATGGTATAGTCATTCTGGAAGATGCAGTTGTTCATGAAGTTGAGAAGCAAGGGCCAACTCAAGTTGATACTGTCATGTCTTCAGAAGCTGCAGCTGCTCCTCATACACAAGCTCCAGAAGTTCCTACTTCTGCTCCAGCTCCAGAAGTTGCCATTCTTGCTGCCCGGATTGACAGGATTCAGGATGATCAGCAGAGGTTATTTCAGATGGTTGAAGAACAAGGACGTGTTCAGAATGAGCAAAGCAAGCAAATTCAAGAGTCCTCAGGCAAAATGGAAGCAATCATGAAGTACCTAATGGACAACCTTCCCTCCTCTTCCAAGCCATGAATCCCCCACATCTATCATGCATGCATTTATTCATTATGACTGAATTTATTTCATGTTGACTGTGTTAATTTTTCATTCTCTGATTCAATGCACCGTCCATTTAGTAACTCACATGCGTTTATGATTGATAAGTTTTATGCATGTTTTTCTGTTACTTTTCTTCTTTATATTCCCTGCGTTCATCTTCCCCTTCACATTCAATCTCATTCTCCTCTATTCTTATCTCTTCCAAATCACAATGACTACTGTCAATTTGATATCTGAACTCAAGACTCTGGTATTCGACCAAGTCTTTCCATGGAGTGTCAATCTATCTTCATCTCAGATCTCTCACGCTCTTGAGAAGATTGAGTCTCTTCTGAACTGCTGGCTCACTTCTCATCAGACTCACTGTCTTCAGAACCTTCAAGAATTTCTGAATGACCTCCTCCGTCTGACCACTCGCCGGAAGGACGTTGAAGATCAGCTCGAAGGCATTTGCATGCTTCTGGAATATGAAGAAGATCATGATGAAGCGGATCAAGCGGCTGTCCAGGAGAATGTTTCCTTGAAGGTAGAACTGGCTACTCAGTTAGCCTCAATTGATCAGGACATTCGTCCCCTCCACCTTCAGCTTCTCTCCATGAAGAATTCTCGAGCGTTCCTATTTATCTAGGATTAGTCTTCTTCATTCCTCTCTCTCCTTTGTACCTCTTCTCCGTTCAGTAATAATAACATATTTTATTTGCATCATTTCCTGTTATTGTTATTGTTGGTTTTGTTTTTCACTCTTTTTGATTATGAAAAAAAGGGGGAGTACATAAAATGGTTTTGATAAACTTTTATATTATATAAAACCAGTAGAGGAGAACAAGTATCAATACTTATAGCACATAGATATTGTCAAGCGTCTCAGATAAGGAATACATTTTGAACTAATCTTGCTTCTGACGCCTTATTCCAATTATATCTAGACAAGACTCTATGTTATTATGTGATATACGCTAAGTTCTGAACCATCACTTCTGATGAGTATACATCCCTTCAAGCGTAAATTCTGATCACATAACCAGACTCCGAATCTAGACTATTCACCGATTCATCAAGTCATAGATTCAGGGGGAGTCAGGGGGAGACCCTAGCTCAGAATCAGGTGTTAACCCAGATTCAGAAAGAGCATTGCAAACAGTTACACAAGGATAAGTTTAATCTCTGATCTTTCCTTTCCTGTGTATTCAGTTTATTGTGTAAAAATTGTTCATCAAAATACTTGTTTTGTCATCATCAAAAAGGGGGAGATTGTAAGATCAAGGTTTGATCAGTGGTTGCATCTCTATGTTTTGATGATTACAATTAAGGTTTGTGATGATGAACAATTGTGGTACCCTAATGTTTGTCTTTTTAACTTGTGACAAACAGGTTCTGAATCTGACCCAAGCCTATTCGTTCAGAAGAAGCAGAACCAAGGGTTACTAAAAAGAGAGCTCATTAACCTACCATGTTCGTTCTGAACAGTGGAAAATACTTCAGAAGCTCTGAAGATGGAAGCTCTCAAGAAGATCTAAAGAACTCAAGTCAGAAGTTCTGAAGACCAGATGTTCCAGTGGAACGGTCTAGAAGCAGAAGACTCAAGTTCTGAAGACCTGCAAGAAGTTGGTTCTGAAGACCCAAGCTATTCTAGCTCTGACGATCAGAAGTTCTGAAGAACTTATTCAGAAGCAGAAGTTGCAAGGTCAGAAGAATCCAAGCTTCAATCTGACGATGATCAGAAGCTTCACCAACGTTCATCTGAAGCTCCTTGATCTCAAGTCAACTGGTGAAAGGACAGGTCGCTTTCACAGTACAACGTCGTACATGTCTCAGTCTGTCCGCCACCAACCTTGTACAGCCTAGCAATCTGATATCACAGAATTGCCACTCCAACGGATAAAACCCTAGCAACGACTACATCACAAGTCTTGGAGTATATAAAGGCTGAAGAAAGAAGAAAGAAGCCAAGAAACTTTGCTGAAAATATTCAACACATACGAACCATTCTCTTAGCATTATTTCTTCACTGTTCTTAAACATCTGAGTTTACTATTCGCTTGTTAGAAGCACTTATTGTAAACCCGAAACCTTTTACATCATATTGTAAAGTTCATCAAGAGACCAAGGTTGGTCGGATCTTGAGAGGACTGAATCAAGGTTGATTCAGTATTTAGCTAGTCTTAAGAGGATCGGTAGATCAGCTTCTTAAGAGGATACTAGTGTGAAAATCAGTGTATTGTTAGTCACTTAGCAGGTTGCAAAGTGCAGTTGTAACACTCATTGATTTTAGTGGATTGTCTTCATCAGAAGAAGGAAGAAATCACCTTCACAGGTGGACTGGATTAGCTTGAGCTTTTATCTCAAGTGAACCAGGATAAAATACTTGCGTGCTTTTCTTCCCATCATTCTGCACTTAGTTTTTATCTTTGAGTTTTGAAAAAGCTTAAAAAGTATATCCGTGATTCAAAAACTCTATTCAAACCCCCCCCCTTTCTAGTGTTTTTCGCACCTTCACTTTTCGATTCCGGTGCAACGCACTCATTTATCTCTAGGGAATGTGTGACCAGATTGAAACTTCCTATTACTGCTTTGAGCTTCGATCTTATAGTTACCACCCCTGCCAAAACACTACTTGCTAATACGGCATGTATGTATTGTCCAGTAACATATAGAGATAGAGTCTACCATGCTAACCTAGTATGCCTAACTCTCAAGAACCTAGATGTTATCCTAGGAATGGACTGGTTGTCCCACTATCATTGTCTTTTGGACTGCAACCGAAAGAGAGTGGTATTTCCTGATTCGGATCTTTCCGAGTATCTATCCGCCAATCACATTAGCGTCTCTTTGAACGAAGGATCTCAAGAGTATTCCGTATTTCTAAGCTTAGAGAGTAAAGGGAATCCGGAAGTTAACAATATTCCAGTGGTGAGAGACTTCACTGATGTTTTTCCTGGCGATGTACCTGGATTGTCGCCTGTACGCGACATTGAGTTTGCTATTGACATCGTACCGGGAACAGGGTCGATTCCGATTGCACCATATCGTATGGCACCTGTGGAGTTAGTGGAATTGAAGTCTCAACTAGAGGATCTTCTGTCGCAGGGATTTATCCGACCAAGCGTTTCACCTTGGGGAGCGCCAGTCTTATTGGTGAAGAAGAAGGACGGGAAATCTAGATTATGTGTCGACTACCGACAACTGAACAAAGTAACTGTCAAGAATAGGTATCCGTTACCTAGAATTGATGATTTGATGGATCAACTGCGAGGAGCTGCGATATTCTTAAAGATAGACCTAAAGTCGGGTTATCATCAGATCAGAGTAAAGACTGAGGATATCCAGAAGACGGCATTCAGAACTCGCTATGGACACTATGAGTACTTAGTGATGCCATTTGGGGTGACAAACGCACCTGCCATTTTCATGGATTACATGAACAGGACCTTCCATACATTCTTAGATCGATTCGTCGTGGTGTTTATCGACGACATTCTGATCTATTCAAGGAATGCTGAGGATCATGAGGGGCACTTGCGTCAGGTTTTACAAGTGCTGAGGGAGAAGGAGTTGTACGCCAACCCTTCTAAGTGCGAATTTTGGCTCAAAGAAGTAAAATTCTTAGGCCATGTGATCTCTAAGGAGGGTATAGCTGTGGACCCAGCAAAGGTAGAGACTGTATTGTCATGGGAACGGCCAAGGACTGTGACTGAGATCAGGAGTTTTGTCGGTTTGGCGGGATATTATTGTCGTTTCATCGAGAATTTTGCCAAGATTGTTGGACCTTTGACTCAACTTACGAGGAAGGATCAACCTTTTGCATGGACCGAAGCGTGCGAAACTAGCTTTCAGACGATGAAGGAACGTTTGACGACGTCACCTGTACTCGTCCTACCGCAACCAGAGGAACCGTATGAAGTGTATTGTGATGCTTCGCATCAAGGTTTGGGATGTGTACTGATGCAACATCGGAAGGTGGTGGCTTATGCTTCACGACAACTGAAGGTTCATGAGAAGAACTATCCGACTCATGACTTAGAACTCGCTGCCATCGTATTTTCACTGAAAATCTAGAGACATCACTTGTATGGATGCAATTTTACCATATTCAGTGATCATAAGAGTTTGAAGTACTTGTTCGAGCAGAAGGAGCTGAATATGAGACAACGACGCTGGATGGAATTTCTCAAGGATTACGAGTTTACCCTACAATATCATCCTGGAAAGGCTAATGTTGTTGCTGATGCCTTGAGCCGGAAGATGCACATCTCGTCAATGATGGTTAAAGAGCTGTAACTGCTGCAACAATTTCGAAATTTGAGCTTAGATGTGTGACTATCCGAGGGAGAACTGAAGTTCGGAATGCTCAGAATCGCCAATGGATTGATGGAAGAAATCTGAGACCAACAGTTACAAGATGAATTTCTACTCGGGAAAAGGAACTTGGTAATTCAGGGTAAGGACCCGGAATTCAAGGTAGGAAGTGACAATATCCTACGGTGTAAGGATAGAGTTTGCGTACCTAACAACCCTGACTTGAGGAGGTTTATTATGGACGAAGGTCACAAGAGCAAGTTGAACATTCATCCTGGAATGAAAAAGATGTATCAAGACTTGAAGGTAAATTTTTGGTGGCCAGGAATGAAAAGACAAGTGGCTGAGTATGTGGCTGCGTGTTTAACATGTCAGAAAGCAAAGGTGGAACATCAGAAATCTTCAGGTATGCTACAAATCTTAGATGTACCAGAATGGAAATGGGATAGCATATCGATGGATTTCGTCGTGGCTTTGCCAAGAACTCAGAAAGGATATGATTCGATTTGGGTAATAGTGGATCGATTGACCAAATCGGCTCACTTTATACCTGTGAGGACTACGTACAACGTGGAGAAACTATCGGAGATATATATAGCTGAGATTGTACGACTTCACGGTGTACCAACTAGTATTGTTTCCGATCGAGACCCAAAGTTTACTTCACGTTTTTGGGGAGCTCTTTAGGAGGCTTTGGGAACAAGGCTGAGATTAAGTTCTGCTTATCATCCACAGACTGATGGACAGACTGAGAGGACTATCCAATCATTGGAGGATTTACTACGAGCTTGCGTGTTAGACAACAAGGGCAGTTGGGATAACCTATTGCCATTGATTGAGTTCACTTACAATAACAGTTTTCATATGAGCATAGGTATGGCACCGTATGAGGCATTGTATGGCCGCAAGTGTAGGACACCTTTATGTTGGTATGAAAATGGAGAGAATCTATTAGTAAGACCAGAACTTCTGCAACAGACAACCGAGAAGATCAAGCAGATCAGAGAGAAAATGAAGACTTCTCAAAGTAGACAGAAGAGCTATGCAGATCAAAGACGCAGAACTCTAGGATTCGAAGAAGGAGACCATGTATTTCTGCGAGTTACCCAGACTACGGGAGTTGGTCGAGCAATTAAGTCAAGGAAGCTTACGCCAAAGTTCATTGGACCTTATCAGATTACTCGTCGTGTAGGACCGGTCGCTTATCAGATTGCACTACCACCATTCCTATCAAACATTCACGATGTATTCCATGTGTCACAACTGAGGAAGTATTTTGCTAATCCGACACATGTTATCGAGCTTGATGACATTGAGTTGAAGGATGATCTGTCTTTCGAGACACCGCCAATTAGCATTGGTGACACGAGGATAAAACAGTTGAGAGGAAAATAGATCGAGTTAGTGAAGGTCATTTGGAACAAAGACACCGGTGATGCGACGTGGGAGCTGAAGGAAAAGATCAAGGTACGGTATCAAGAACTTTTTACTGAACCTTAAGTTTCGAGGTCGAAACTTTCTTTTTGGAGGGTAGTAATGTAAGACCCAAGTTTTTAAGTTTAGAATAAGTGAATAAAATTCCTATTCGCGATTAGGTTTGATATATCGTGAAGGGAAACCTCAACAAGAGTTTATTGAATGGAATAAATTTATGAAGGAGAAAGTTCAGGAAAAGTCTAAGGATTGTATCAAAGTCGATAAAAGTTATAGCACGATTAATATTCGCTTAAACCTAGGGCAAGAGCACTAGTAAATAGCTTATTTACACTTAAAGACACGATGGAAACTAATTCCAAAAATCTTCAGAGAAATGTTAGAACTTCTCTTACTCCATCTATAACAAGCGTTTTGATGCGAAACCCTAGAATGTACGAACCTCCGATTCCAATCCTCGGAGGTTTGCCGAAACTAAAACCCTGATAGTTCAAGAAACCTAAAATGAACGGTTGATGAAGACTTTTTCTATTCAGAGCTTCAAATGAAGATTCCACACGCATACACCCATTTCTCTTGATGTTTCCAAACTTTCTTCAGAAGGAAGTTTTCTCTTCCGACATCCACTGCAAAAAGTAGTTTTTCGGGTAAAATAGATTTGCACCGACTTTGGATTGTTTACCTTAATTCCAAGAAACCTCTTTTGAGTTTTGGAATTCTGTCGCCAAAACCTATCTTAGAATTCACGGAGAATGAAGCCATAAAAATCGGAATCGCGAAATTTTCATTCTTCCGCATTTTCCAAAACCTATAAATAGCAAGAAAATGGAAAATTTGGCAAAACTCACCCATTTTCTTTCCCAAACCCGCGAGCACAAGGAGGAAGAGGAGAAGGAGGATTTTCTCCGTTTCTTGCCCGATTGCTTCACCATTCGTTGCTATTCGAAGACTACGAGGTATAGATACTATCCCTCACTTCTGATCGTCAATTTTGTCGTATTCTTCTATGTCTTTCTGTGCTCAAAGTTTGGAGCTTTTTGTAAAACTGTCCAAATAGCTTGATTTTAGTGTCTAAACATATTCCCTACGTACCCAAGAGTACTTCTAGCGGATTACATTTTGTCGAATGTCGCCGAAATGCCGCCAGAATTCATTTATGTAGGAAATACCCATTTTTAGACAAAGTTTCATCCTTTAAGCTGAAAATTCACGACTTAGCTTAGTGCTAGTAGGATTAGTCGTCATAAACGTCGTTGTTGACGTCCCCATCCAATTTGTTTTTCGAATTTCCAATTTTGAAATTCTGAGCTAAAAATATTGACCAAAATACCCCTGCGACAATTTTCGATCCGATAATTTTTCCGAGTTTAGATTCACCTTAGTTAGGACTAATGATAGCCTAGGAACCAAGTTTGATCGAAGAAAAATCGACACACACAATTGTGATGTGTGGCCGTGAGCACCCTAGGGGGAGGAAGAAAATTTCTTTTTCGAAAACTCATTCTATCACGCTAGATTATCGTACCTCGGAGTATATGCTACTTCGTGTAACCTTAGTGAGTATTGATTGCTGAGTTTCTGACTGATTATGATGGAATTCTGTGGTTTTTGCTCTAAGGTTCATTTGAGGAATTTCCCGAAGAACAAGGCGTGGAGTGTGAAGGAACGTTTGAGGAGAACCCTGGAGGAACTACAGGTGAGGGCTACTCACTGAACTATTAGTTAATGCTTTAGGTGTCGACGCATTCGACTTGATTTACTGTTTATGCACTTGTTTGTGTTTGACTGGGAAATGTTTTCTGAGGCTTCGGCTGACAATGATGATTATTCATCTATTGATTGTTTTTGAGATTGATTCACATGCTATGTGCTAAATGGTTAATCTAGGATGTGTGATATTTGCTCTAAATGCTAAGTGCTACATGGTTAATCTAGGATGTGTTGATATATGTGCCATGATTGTTGGACTGTGCTAATTTAACTATGCTATTACACATATATCTGTTATGCTTCAGAGTGAGGATAACGGGCATGTTATGCCGAATTTATTTTGAGATTTTGGGAAAGTTTGACGGGACGAACGGAGGTTCGGGCCCTGTTATTGTTCTAGTGGATCGAGACATTCTCTGGGAGTTACTTGGGATTATGGGATCTTTGGAACTCATAAGATTTGCGATAAAAATAAATGGAAACTATTTTACAAGGAAAATTCATAAGTCGTCGAGTCTTAGTTACAACCTCTAAACCTTTAAAGAATGATAACAATCTCGAAGGAAAGCTTAGGATTCAAATCTTAGTTTTGGAAAATGAGAAGTGTCGTCGAGTCCAAGTGTTGAGGGAACTAATAAGTTATGAGTATGTTGATACTCTTTTGCTCGAGGAGCAGTTGTGTTGTTGGGCTATCTAAAAGATAAGTCGGGAAACAAGTAGTTTACGAGTATGTTGATACTCTTAGCTCGCTGAGCAGTTTTGACCATCGGATGGAGATGATTCGGATAATTCGAGGAATCATCATGAGATAATGTGTTTCGTGATTAATGGTCTTTTGTCGCAGAATCGACTATACCTTAGGGTATTCTTTTTAGAGACAATAAGTTAGCTAGAACACGTGGCGACGTGTCTAGTGAGGTCGAAGACGTTGTTTGGCTAATCACTTTGCATTCATGCACACATTAAGAGGTTAACACACGGTGGGATGCCGGACCTCGGTGGATTCCAAAATGGTCATAAGACCCGGATTTCCGCGTAAGAACACTGCTAGGTGATTCTTAGTAGCAGACCGAAATGGCAGACCTTAGGGTTTACTGCTGATCTGACTACCGTTGTTGTTGGTGTAAGAGGCACGCGGGCCGAAATGGTCCCACCGTGGCTGGTGTTAGGGCTGATCCGTTGATGTCCATCCCTCCAGAATGAATCTTGTCAACCGGCATTGCATTTCATGCAACATGCATACTGACTTAGTTGCTGAGTGTGATTGTCACTTGTTAATCCTATTTGATGCATGCTAATTGTTATTATCGTCTTTTATATTCATTGTGAAATATACAACTCTAGGATGCTACCTCTAACTTATAAGCCTAAGTGGCTACCCCTTATCTGTACCTATTGAAGTTATTATTTACATAATTCTTTGGAGTTGACCCTCGCGTCTTCTGTGTGTGCTTTGGCGGACTACGCCCATTGTCAGATGTCCATGGCGGACTGGTTTACGATGGTCCACCCGTCGGGAGGGACTAGGTTTGAGATGCTGGACCAGGATGACTGCGACTCATGGGTGGTCGATCCCGCTGGCCACCGAGCGACCTATTCGGGGAGGATTATGGAGGACTGTGTCGACCGCCTGGGACACTTGACGGAGGGAGTGCTGAGAAGGTACATTGTGAGCTTCAACCTGCCACCCGGCGTGTACTGCGGACCCGGAGTAGGAGCACCACCACCACCGTCATCTTCGGATGATGAGGACCCCTCAGAGGAGGAGCCTGTGGGAGGGACTTCTGCGGAGTCCAGCTCACCCACTGTTGCTGTCATCGATGACTTTGGCTCAGGCCCTAAGCCCGTGAGGCCAGCACAGGAGCGCATCGGGGTAGCGAGAGGAGGGAGGATGGTGTACATAGACTTGGTCGTCCTGGATTCAGATTCGGACGACGATCACTGTAACACCCCGATTTCGGTGGCGTCACTTTAGTAACCAAAAGAAACTTAATGCGGAAAAATGTGAATATTTTTTTTGTTTTATAATAATAACTAAGACAAGACTGAATTAAATAAAACGCAGATACGAGAGATAGCAGAACTAATACACAATATATATTACAGCCCCCGCTGTAAGTAGCTAGCCTCGTCACGAGTAAACCTCCAGTGACGGGTAATGAGAAAAGTAGCGCCCGTAGGCAAAAGGTACAGACCAAAAGAAAGGTCAAGTGTTCGCAACACTATCTTTCAAAATGAGAATAAGCTGGCCCATCGGCCTAAAACAAGACCTCCTAAGTCCAACCAACTCTCTGTGATTCTCGTAAAGAAACCACACAAAAAGCTATAGGTGGGAAACTACCCTGTCCCCAAAGAAACAAATGATGTTCAGAGCTAAGACTCTACTCCTACTCTAATCCCATCTCAAGGAGCTCACACCAGCACTAAAACCTACATGCTAGTATGATCGTCGTCCGAATTCGAAATTCAGAACGACCTAGTCTATGTACACACTCCGTCCTCCTCTCGCGACCGCGATGCGCTCCGGTTCCGGCATCTCAAATCTAGTTCCCCCCGAAGGGTGAACCATCGTGAATCAGTCCGTCATAGACATCTGACAAAGGGCGTTTGTCCGCCAAAGCACACACAGAAGACGCGAGGGTCAACTCCAAAGAATTATATAAATAATACCACCAATAGATATAGTTAAGAGAATAGCCATTTAGGCTTATAGCTAGGGATAACATCCTAGGGTTGTATATTTCACAATGAATATAAACGCAATAATAACAGATAGCATGTATCAAATAGGATTAACAATTATCAATCGCACTCAACAACTAAGTCAGTATGCATGTTGCATGAAATGCAAATGACGGTTAACCCAGTTAACCAAATGCATTCCGGAAACGGATGGACATCAACGGATCAATCCTAGCACCAGCAACGGTGGGACCATTTCCGCCCGCGTGCCTCTTACACCACACAAAGGTAGCCAGATCTGCTACTAAGAGTCGCCTAACAGCGCTCTTACGCGGAAATCCGGGTCTTATGACCATTTTGGAATCCACCGAGGTCCGGTATCACGCCGTGTATTAACCTCCTATGTATGCATGAGTGCAATGTGATTAGCCAAACAACGTCTCCGACCTCACTCGACACGTCGTCACGTGTTCTAGCTAACTTAATGTCTCTATAAAGAATACCCTAAGGTAAAAGTCGATTTCTGCGACAAAATACAATAATCATAAAATGAGTGCAACCACTCACGATAACTCTTCGAGTCATCAATGCTCTCACGAAGTCTCACGCTTCAGTGAAGTTTCATGCTCTCACAAGGTCTCACGCCTCAGTGGAGTTCCATGCTTTCCACAAGGTCTCACGCCTCAGTGGAGTATCCCGCATTCACAAGGTCTCACGCCTCAGTGAAGCTTCTCGGCTCATCCCTTGGATGGCTAACAAACTGCTCAACGAGCGAAGGAGTACCAACATACTCAGAACTTACCAAACTCCTCAACACTTGGATCCGACGACACTTCTCGTTTTCCAAAAACTAAGGTTTGCATCCGAAGCTTCCTTTCGAGTTTATTATCTTTATTTAAAGATTTAGAGGTTGTTTAATGTCTTATGAGTTTTCTTTTCAAAATAATATCCTTTTTAGTCTTATCGAAATTCCTATAAGTTCTCGGGATCTCCTAATCCCCAAATGACTCCAGAGAATGTCTCGATCCATACACATCATAACAAGGCCCGAATCTCATTCGTCCTATCAAACTTTCTCAAAACTCTCAAATAAAAATCGGCATGACCTGCCCGCTATTCTCACGATTCAGAATTTCAGATTATAGTGCAAAAGCAGAATTAACTTATCATAATCAATCAACATGTCATAGGTCAATATCTTAAGCAATAACCACATAGCACTTAGCATATAAGGAATGCACCACACATCCTAAATTACCCAATTAGCACTTAGCATGTAATTCACTCATCAAAAACATTCAGTAGATGCATCATCTACATTGTCAGCCGAAGCCTCAGAAAACATTTTCCAATCACACACAATCCAGTACATAAACAGTAAACAATGTCGATAACATCGACCCTAAGCATTAACTAGAGATTCAGTGAGAAGCCCTCACCTGTAGATTCTCCAGGACGATCTCCTAACACTTGTTCACAATCAAAGGCTTGCTCCTCTGGGAATTCCTCAAAATCACCTTTAGAGCAAAACCACAGAAATACTATCAGAATCTATCGAAAACTAAGCTATCGATACTTACTAAGGTTACTCGAAGTAATCTATACTCTAAGGTACGATAATCTAGCGCGAAAAGACAAGTTTTCGGAAAAGGAAATTTCCTCCTCCCCCTTTAATAGGTTCGGCCACTTTAGGTAATTAGGAGACTCGATTTTTCTTCGATCAAACTTGGTTCCTATACTATCATTAGCCGTAACTAAGGGTATTCTGAACTCGGAAAAATTATCGGATCAAAAATTGTCGCAGGGGTATTTTGGTCATGATTTTTAACTTAGAAATTTCAAAACTGAAATCCCAAAAACCAAATTTTGCAGGGACGTCACCAACGGCGTTTATGACAACTAATCCTACTAGCTCTAAGCTAAGGCGATAGTTTTCAGCCTAAAGGTTGAAGCTTTACTCCAAAAACTCCAAAAATGGGTATTTTAGGCTAAAATTGATTCCGGCGACATAACGGAAAATCTAATCCGGCAGAAGTGATCTTGGACACATAAGGAAGAGATTTAGAATCAGAAATGATAGATTCAGGATAGTTTTGCAAAAACCCATAAACTATCGGCTCAGAAAAGTCTACAGAAAAGCTATGGAAAAAGCGATCAGAGGTAAGGATTAGCGACTATACCTCGAAACCTTGAAGCAGCAACTAACGGATCAACGATCAAGCAAGTAATGAAGAAAATTCTTCTTCCTTCTTCCTTGGATGAACTCGCGGCCTTGAGGAGAGAAAATGGAGGAGTTTTGTGTTTTTTTCTCACTTGTTTGCTATATATAGAAGATGGAAATTCGCGGGAAAATGAAAGTTTCGCGAATCTGATTTTTCCGGCGTCATTCTCCGTGAATTCTAAGATAGGTTTTGGCGAAAGAATTCCAAAACTAAAATGAGGTCTCCTTATATTTTTGGCAACTAAAGCATAGTCGGTGTAAAACTATTTTACCCGATAAGTTGCTTTTTGCATCGAATGTCGGAATGGAAAACTTCCTTCTGAAGAAAGATTGAAATCATCAAGATAAATGGGTGTACGCGTGTAGAATCTTCATTTGATGTTCCGAATAGAAAAAGTCTTCATTGTCGGTTGATTCTAGGGTTTTGAAATATCAGGGTTTCGGTTTCGGCAAACTTCCGATGATTGGAATCGGACGTTCGTAGATCCTAGAGTTTCGCCTCGAAACGATTTTGATATATGGAAAAAGAGAAGTTCTAACATTTCTCTGAAGATTTTTGGACTAAAATCCTACAGTGTTCCAAGGGTGGAACATAGTGTTATTTCCTAAGATTCTCGTCCTAGGTTTTAAAGCGAATATTAGTCGTGCTATAACTTAAATCGACTTCGATACAATCCTCAGACTTTTCTTGAACTTTCTCCTTCATATATTTATTTCATTTAATAAACTTTTGTTCAGGTTTCCCTTCGCATTACATCAACCCTAATCGTGAATAAGAAGTTTATTCACTTAGCATAAGTTTAAAAACTTGGGCCTTACATTACTACCCTCCAAAAAGAAAGTTTCGACCTCGAAACTTAAGGTTCGGCAAAAGTTCTGAATATTGTTCCTTGATCTTTTCCTCTAACTCCCATATAGCACCGTCTGTGTCTTTGTTCCAAATAACTTTTACTAAAACACTCTGCTTCCCCTTCGATTGTTTCACTCTTCTAGTCCCAATGTTGACCGACGGCGTCTCAATAGACATATCATCTTCTAACTCTCTGTTATCCGGTTCGACCACTTGCGTCGGGTCTCCGTTGGAAATAATATTTGTTGGCATTCGTGCAATCGCACAACCTTAACCACTTGCTCCTTTGCTTTTGTTCGTCCAAAATACTGATTAGAAACTCGGTACTTCTCTATGTTCCGGAGTGAATGCTCAACTTGTCCTTGTGATGTTCACTCATGATCCAAACTCAACTCGGTCGCTTGATAACTTCTAGAAGAAATACTGCGTTGGAATCTAATAGTCCATTAACGTCACTTCCAACTTCGTGATTATCATCGCTCGCACCATGAAATCAATCTTCTACTTAGTCACCGTTCAAGTTTAAAACTCGACTTGAGTCTTACTACCTCGTGCATGACAAGACTCATCCCCTTAATCCTCAATTCATTGACCACTCATAAGCTAATCATCTTCTTAATATCCAACAATCCATTATTGTCGTCTTCGTCCTCAAAACCTTCCTCACTCAAACCAATTTCGACTTATTGAAATCCTTAACACTTCACACAGATCAAGACTTAACCTCTAGAAGATCAAATCATAACTATACCTCAAGGGACTTAACTAGTCATTTCGTCATCTCATCCTTCAACTTACTGTCCTCCAGCTCAATAGCATGTGTCGGATCCGCAATATACTTCCGTTTAAACGCATCGGTGGAGACTACTTTCTAGGCTTAACGTGTTATCTTAAACTTCGTGTACTTCTATAGCTAAAATACGAGCTACGATCAAATAAGGTATTAATAGGCGTAATAACTATAAGGTCAAAGTTCAACAATATAGGCAAGTTAGGCGTGTTTGCACACGCTACGAGAGTAATGAAACATATTATACTAGAATGAGAAAGAATGGTTAGAAGGTTACCATCGTTCTTGCGCTCTCCTCTGACAAACCCCTCAGCTCTCTCACCGTCCATGGTGTAAACTCTTGCTTTAGCAGCAGGACGTTTTCCACGAGCAGTGTTCACGGTTGGCTCCGTCTTGGGTGCTCTGCACTGACCGGCATTATGCCCCATTCTGTTACAATTAAAGCATTTGGGCCTCGTGTCGGGACAAGCATTAGCATAGTGCCCCGGCTTCTCACATCTGAAACAGGTCACCTCCCTGTTCAAAGTCCGATCTCCAGAACCACCAGTAGTACCCGTCATGGGTCTGTAAGATCCTGAAGTAATCCCTCCTCCAGCAGGACGCTGATATGGTTTCCTACTCTGAAACTTCCCCTTGTCTTGAAAATTTTGAGAACCTGATCTCATCGGCCCTCCAGTTCCGGTACGGTTCAACCTCCGGTTCTTCATCAGCTCCACTTCCGTGGCCTTCTCAACCAAGGATTGGAAACGCATGATTCCCAGCGGCCTCACTGAGTCCTCAATATCAGGCCTCAGTTCATTTACAAAGCGCTTGCACATGTAGCGCTCATTCACGTGATCATGGAAGAATTGAAAATGCTTCGCCAAAGATTCCAGCTTCGAAGCAAATTCTGGTACAGACATACCTCCCTGACGGAGTGTCAGAAACTGTGCCTCCCTCTCATCCCGAGCACTTGTTGGAAAATACTTTTCCAAGAATGCGGTTCGGAATGAGTTCCAGTTAATCTCCTCGTGATTGTCTTCCATAATCCCTCTGGTGCCCTTCCACCAGTACTCAGCATCCCCGAGTAGCAGATAAGTTGCCATACCCAACTTGGCACCCTCAGCAGTTTGTAGTACGCCGAATATCTTCTCGATCTCCTGAATCCAGAGATCCGCTTTGTCTGGGTCAGTACCCCAGAGAACTTTGGTGGGTTTTGCCTCCTGAAGTCATTGAGGCCTTTGTTTTGGTCCAGAGTTACTTCCCTCTGGCGCTGATGCTGTTCACGTGCCTCCTCAGCAGCACGCCTCATCGCACTATCGTTTGCTTGCGCTGTCACGGCTTGGGCCATAGTGGCCATCATCGCAGCTAGCTGGTTAGTATTCACCATGTTCTGTTATGTTAAACAAACAGTTAGTACTCATCATAAGATAGCATCTAGTATAACTATACAATATGATTAAGCAATAACTTCAATCAATTCTAACCGAAAAAATCGCTTGCAGACAATCAATTTTTACTCTTTGCAGAGTCACACAACCTAGCACAGAAGACCTATTCCCCAACAACTCCCGAAAGACTCGACCGTGCTCTGATACCACAATGTAACACCCCGATTTCGGTGGCGTCACTTTAGTAACCAAAAGAAACTTAATGCGGAAAAACGTGAATATTTTTTTTGTTTTATAATAATAACTAAGACAAGACTGAATTAAATAAAACGCAGATACGAGAGATAGCAGAACTAATACACAATATATATTACAGCCCCCGCTGTAAGTAGCTAGCCTCGTCACGAGTAAACCTCCAGTGACGGGTAATGAGAAAAGTAGCGCCCGTAGGCAAAAGGTACAGACCAAAAGAAAGGTCAAGTGTTCGCAACACTATCTTTCAAAATGAGAATAAGCTGGCCCATCGGCCTAAAACAAGACCTCCTAAGTCCAACCAACTCTCCGTGATTCTCGTAAAGAAACCACACAAAAAGCTATAGGTGGGAAACTACCCTGTCCCCAAAGAAACAAATGATGTTCAGAGCTAAGACTCTACTCCTACTCTAATCCCATCTCAAGGAGCTCAGACCAGCACTAAAACCTACATGCTAGTATGATCGTCGTCCGAATTCGAAATTCAGAACGACCTAGTCTATGTACACACTCCGTCCTCCTCTCGCGACCGCGATGCGCTCCGGTTCCGGCATCTCAAATCTAGTTCCCCCCGAAGGGTGAACCATCGTGAATCAGTCCGTCATAGACATCTGACAAAGGGCGTTTGTCCGCCAAAGCACACACAGAAGACGCGAGGGTCAACTCCAAAGAATTATATAAATAATACCACCAATAGATATAGTTAAGAGAATAGCCACTTAGGCTTATAGCTAGGGATAACATCCTAGGGTTGTATATTTCACAATGAATATAAACGCAGTAATAACAGATAGCATGTATCAAATAGGATTAACAATTATCAATCGCACTCAACAACTAAGTCAGTATGCATGTTGCATGAAATGCAAATGACGGTTAACCCAGTTAACCAAATGCATTCCGGAAACGGATGGACATCAACGGATCAATCCTAGCACCAGCAACGGTGGGACCATTTCCGCCCGCGTGCCTCTTACACCACACAAAGGTAGCCAGATCTGCTACTAAGAGTCGCCTAACAGCGCTCTTACGCGGAAATCCGGGTCTTATGACCATTTTGGAATCCACCGAGGTCCGGTATCACGCCGTGTATTAACCTCCTATGTATGCATGAGTGCAATGTGATTAGCCAAACAACGTCTCCGACCTCACTCGACACGTCGCCACGTGTTCTAGCTAACTTAATGTCTCTATAAAGAATACCCTAAGGTAAAAGTCGATTTCTGCGACAAAATACAATAATCATAAAATGAGTGCAACCACTCACGATAACTCTTCGAGTCATCAATGCTCTCACGAAGTCTCACGCTTCAGTGAAGTTTCATGCTCTCACAAGGTCTCACGCCTCAGTGGAGTTCCATGCTTTCCACAAGGTCTCACGCCTCAGTGGAGTATCCCGCATTCACAAGGTCTCACGCCTCAGTGAAGCTTCTCGGCTCATCCCTTGGATGGCTAACAAACTGCTCAATGAGCGAAGGAGTACCAACATACTCAGAACTTACCAAACTCCTCAACACTTGGATCCGACGACACTTCTCGTTTTCCAAAAACTAAGGTTTGCATCCGAAGCTTCCTTTCGAGTTTATTATCTTTATTTAAAGATTTATAGGTTGTTTAATGTCTTATGAGTTTTCTTTTCAAAATAATATCCTTTTTAGTCTTATCGAAATTCCTATAAGTTCTCGGGATCTCCTAATCCCCAAATGACTCCAGAGAATGTCTCGATCCATACACATCATAACAAGGCCCGAATCTCATTCGTCCTATTAAACTTTCTCAAAACTCTCAAATAAAAATCGGCATGACCTGCCCGCTATTCTCACGATTCAGAATTTCAGATTATAGTGCAAAAGCAGAATTAACTTATCATAATCAATCAACATGTCATAGGTCAATATCTTAAGCAATAACCACATAGCACTTAGCATATAAGGCATGCACCACACATCCTAAATTACCCAATTAGCACTTAGCATGTAATTCACTCATCAAAAACATTCAGTAGATGCATCATCTACATTGTCAGCCGAAGCCTCAGAAAACATTTTCCAATCACACACAATCCAGTGCATAAACAGTAAACAATGTCGAAAACATCGACCCTAAGCATTAACTAGAGATTCAGTGAGAAGCCCTCACCTGTAGATTCTCCAGGACGATCTCCTAACACTTGTTCACAATCAAAGGCTTGCTCCTCTGGGAATTCCTCAAAATCACCTTTAGAGCAAAACCACAGAAATACTATCAGAATCTATCGAAAACTAAGCTATCGATACTTACTAAGGTTACTCGAAGTAATCTATACTCTAAGGTACGATAATCTAGCGCGAAAAGACAAGTTTTCGGAAAAGGAAATTTCCTCCTCCCCCTTTAATAGGTTCGGCCACTTTAGGTAATTAGGAGACTCGATTTTTCTTCGATCAAACTTGGTTCCTATACTATCATTAGCCGTAACTAAGGGTATTCTGAACTCGGAAAAATTATCGGATCAAAAACTGTCGCAGGGGTATTTTGGTCATGATTTTTAACTTAGAAATTTCAAAACTGAAATCCCAAAAACCAAATTTTGCAGGGACGTCACCAACGGCGTTTATGACAACTAATCCTACTAGCACTAAGCTAAGGCGATAGTTTTCAGCCTAAAGGTTGAAGCTTTACTCCAAAAACTCCAAAAATGGGTATTTTAGGCTAAAATTGATTCCGGCGGAATTCCGGCGACATAACGGAAAATTTAATCCGGCAGAAGTGATCTTGGGCACATAAGGAAGAGGTTTAGAATCAGAAATGAAAGATTCAGGATAGTTTTGCAAAAACCCATAAACTATCGGCTCAGAAAAGTCTACAGAAAAGCTATGGAAAAAGCGATCAGAGGTAAGGATTAGCGACTATACCTCGAAACCTTGAAGCAGCAACTAACGGATCAACGATCAAGCAAGTAATGAAGAAAATTCTTCTTCCTTCTTCCTTGGATGAACTCGCGGCCTTGAGGAGAGAAAATGGAGGAGTTTTGTGTTTTTTTCTCACTTGTTTGCTATATATAGAAGATGGAAATTCGCGGGAAAATGAAAGTTTCACGAATCTGATTTTTCCGGCGTCATTCTCTGTGAATTCTAAGATAGGTTTTGGCGAAAGAATTCCAAAACTAAAATGAGGTCTCCTTATATTTTTGGCAACTAAAGCATAGTCGGTGTAAAACTATTTTACCCGATAAGTTGCTTTTTGCATCGAATGTCGGAATGGAAAACTTCCTTCTGAAGAAAGATTGAAATCATCAAGAGAAATGGGTGTGCGCGTGTAGAATCTTCATTTGATATTCCGAATAGAAAAAGTCTTCATTGTCGGTTGATTCTAGGGTTTTGAAATATCAGGGTTTCGGTTTCGGCAAACTTCCGATGATTGGAATCGGACGTTCGTAGATCCTAGAGTTTCGCCTCGAAACGATTTTGATATATGGAAAAAGAGAAGTTCTAACATTTCTCTGAAGATTTTTGGACTAAAATCCTACAGTGTTCCAAGGGTGGAACATAGTGTTATTTCCTAAGATTCTTGTCCTAGGTTTTAAAGCGAATATTAGTCGTGCTATAACTTAAATCGACTTCGATACAATCCTCAGACTTTTCCTGAACTTTCTCCTTCATATATTTATTTCATTTAATAAACTTTTGTTCAGGTTTTCCTTCGCATTACATCAACCCTAATCGTGAATAAGAAGTTTATTCACTTAGCATAAGTTAAAAAACTTGGGCCTTACAATCACGCTAGCATGTAGTTTTAAGTGCTGGTGTGAGCTCCTCGAGACAGGATTAGTGTAGGAGTAGAGTCTTAGCTCTGACCGTCATGTTTTTATTTGGGGACAGGGTAGTTTCCTGCCGATAGCTTTTTGTGTGGTTTCTTTACGGAAATCACAGAGAGTTGGTTGGACTAGCCTTGCCTTGTTTCTGACTACTTCTCCTTTCTCATTCAACTTGTTTCTAAATACCCACTTGGTTCCAATGACATGGAGGCCTTTGGGTTTTGGCATTAAAGTCCATACGTCATTCTTGGTGAACTGATCTAGCTCTTCTTTCATTGCTAGAATCCAGCCTTTGTCCTCAAGAGCTTCATCAACTGATTTTGGCTCAATGAGAGACACAAGTCCCTTCAGACTCAGAAGAGTCTCTTCTCAAGGTTTGAGCATAGACCTGGTTCTGACGGGAGCATCTTTGTTGCCAATGATCAGTTCTTCTGGATGAGAAGCAACTATTCTTTTCTTCTTCTGAAGTTGATCAGAAGATGTTGAAACATCTTCAGATGCTTCTGCCTCTGGAGGAACATCCTCTAGGCTTTTCATTGGTTGATTTGCTTCTGAACAATCAATGTTTAAATCTGCAAATCTTTCAAACAGCTTTGACTTTTCTGAGCCAAGCTTATCATCAAATCTAATATGGATAGATTCCTCAACAGTTTGATGTATAATATTATAAATTCTAAAACCTTTAGATCTTTTAGAATAACCAAGAAAATAACATTTTAAAGCTTTAGAATCGAATTTACCCAATTGTTCCTTAGTGTTGAGCATGAAGCAAGTACTTCCGAATGGATGGAAGTAAGAGATGTCAGGTTGTCTTCCTTTGCATAGCTCATAAGGAGTTTTCTCCAGAATTGGTCTAATGGAGATTCTGTTCTGGATGTAGCAAGCAGTGTTGATTGCTTCTGCCCAGAAGTGCTTGGCCATACTAGATTCTTGCATCATGGTGCGAGCCATCTCCTGAAGTGTTATGTTCTTTCTTTCAACAACTCCATTTTGTTGGGGAGTGCGAGGACAAGAGAAGTTGTGAGAGATTCCTTGAGAGTTGAACAATTCTTCAAAAGCTTTGTTTTCAAATTCTCCACCATGATCACTTTTGACAGTAATCACTGAGGTTTGGAACTCCTTCTGGACTTGAGTGATGAAGTTGGTAAATATAGTATGTGTTTCATCTTTATGCCTTAGAAACTTTACCCATGTCCACCTGCTATAGTCATCTACAATAACTAACCCATACTTCTTTCCTCCAATGGATTCAGTTTTCACTGGTCCAAAGAGATCAATGTGAAGTAGCTCAAGGGGCCTTGTTGTAGATACCACATTTTTTGCTTTAAAAGGTTTGTTGGTGAATTTTCCCTTCTGACAAGTTTCACACAGAGCCTCTGATGAATATTTCAGACGAGGCAATCCTCTGACGAGATTTAGCTTGCTGAGTTGAGATATCTTCCTGAGGCTTGCATGTCCTAGGCGTCTGTGCCAGATCCATTGCTCATCATTTACTGACATGAGACACTTGACCTTCTGAGATAGCAGTTCAGAAGATTTGATTTTGTAAATATCATTTCTTCTCTTTCCAGAAAACAAGACAGTTCCATCAGTTTGACTGACAGCTTTGCAGCCGGTTTGATTAAAGATTACATCATAACCTTTGTCAGCAATTTGACTTATGGAGAGCAAGTTATGCAATAATCCTTCCACCAGAAGTACATCATTGATAACTGGAATTTTTCCATCTCCTATGGAACCTTTTCCAACAATTTTTCCCTTCTGGTTTCCTCCAAAGCCAACGTCTCCCCCTGACTTAAGCGGTACAAGCTTTTGGAATATAGACTTTATGCCCGTCATGTGTCGCGAGCATCCACTGTCCAGGTACCATGATAGGTGTCTTAACTGAGCTGCATAAGATGTCTGCAACAGGGATAATCATTGTCTTAGGTACCCATATCTTGGGTCCTTTCTTGTTAGTTTTCCCAGAAGTTCTTGGAACTTTGGGTGCAACAGGTGGATAATGCATAGGAACTCGATTGTAATACTTAGACATGTCAATTTTAAACTTTCCCTTAGGTTTTACCACTTTCGGTGTAACCTTTTCTGGGATGATAGTGCCAGCGGGAACAAAATGCTTATGCAAAGGTTCACGTTTGGGCTCAGATGACTCATCTCTCATGGATTGAGAGTAGCCAAGGCCGTTGTTCCCATTTTTGCTTATGCCATAGATCATTGAAGCCATAAGACTTCTATCTATGCCCTTGGCAAGGAACCTTTGAAACGCTTTCTCGTATTTTGTCTCATACTTAATGTCAGATGATGCAAGTTGATCTTCTAGCACAGCATTCTTAGCACGAAGAACATTGTTATCATTAACCAGAGTATAGTTTTCTTCCATGAGTTCAGAGACTGACTTCTCGTGAACTTCTGAGGGACTCATTTTAACAACATGTTTCTTTTTAAGTTCTCTATATTTACTTACTAGAATCATGTTTCTCCATTATTTCAGATAAAGCAGTTCTTAGCTCAGATGGAGAAAAATTAGAGAATACCTCATCGTCATTTTCTGAGTCTGAGTCATCATCTGAGGCTTCAGCATCTCTGCTGGTGGTAGCCATCAGAGCCTCCACAACTCCATCTTCTTCTGACTCAGCTTCATCAGAGTCAGTTGCATCAAAGGTCACGAGAGCTTTCTTCTTGAAGACTCTTCTTGGTTTCTTGTCCTTATTTAGCTTGGGACAGCCACTCTTGTAGTGTCCAGATTCCTTGCACTCGAAGCAAGTGACTTCCTTTGCAGATGATTTCTTCTGACCAAATGAAGACTCATATCTTCCTGAACTTTTCTTTGGTCCTTTTCCTTTGTTGTGTCTGTTCCTCCAGAGTTTGCTTAATCTCTTTGTGAAAAGAGATAGCTCTTCATCTTCAGACGCATCCGATAGCTCTTCAGAGGAATCTTCCTCTTGTGCCTGATAAGCTTTCGCTTTGTCAAACTTTGACTTAAGAGCAATAGATTTGTCTTTCTTTTGCGGCTTGTCCTCTTTGAGTTCAATCTCATGGCTTCTGAGATGACTCACAAGTTCTTCAAGCTTCAACGAGTTCAGATTCCTGGAGAGTTTTAATGCAGTGGCAAACGCTCTCCACTCCTTAGGAAAACTTCTGATGATCTTCTTGACATGATCGCCAGTAGAGTAACCCTTGTTTAGCACTCTGATTCCAGCAATCAGAGTTTGAAACCTTGAGTACATCTCCTCAATGGTTTCACCAGATTCCATCTTAAACTGCTCATATTGTTGTATGAGAGCAAGAGCCTTGGTTTCCTTGACTTCTTCATTTCCTTCATGCGTCATGACCAAGGAATCAAAGATGGATTTTTCCGTTTCCTTGTCAGAGATCTTCTCATACTCAATATATGATATTGAGCTGAACAGCATAGACTTCGCCTTGTGATGATCCTTGAAACGCTTCTTTTAAACGTCAGTCATTTCCGAACGAGGGATCTTCATTCCTGAAGCATCTACTGGATCAGTATAGCCTTCAATGACCATATCCCAGATATCTGGGTCCGTGCCAAGGAAATAACACTCTATTCTATCTTTCCAGTACTCAAACTTTTCACCATCAAAGATTGGTGGTCTGAGTTGATTGTTGTTGTTGTCAGCGGAAGTATTGGCTTGGGCCATAGTTGGTTTTTCACACAAGGTTCTGGATCCCTGAACACTGTTAGGTGTTTAAATCAGAACCGGAGCTCTGATACCAATTGAAGGTGTGAAAAACGGTAGAAAGGGGGGGTTTGAATAACGTTTTCAAGATAAAATATCTACCTTAAAGATTTTGGCAAATCTTTCAAGAACAAATAAGTGCTTAAGATGAGAGATAGAAAAGCACACAAAGATTTTATCCTGGTTCACTTGATTAATCCCTCAAGCTACTCCAGTCCACCCGTTAAGGTGATTTCTTCCTTCTTAGAATGAAGGCAATCCACTAATCAGGTAAATGTTACAACTGCACTTGAACCTTCAAGTGACTAACAATACACTGACTTAGCTTACACTAAGATTCACTCTCTTAGTCTTCTCTAGGATCCGATCAACCTTGATCTCCTAAAGGTAACTAAACAACTGTTTAAGAAAGAAAGTTTACAAGAGATTTGCTTCTAAAAAGCTAGTTGTAAACACAATGAGTTCAGGTGAAAGAATGCTTGGAAAGTTTTGAGTATAGCTAGCGCGTATGTAATTCTTCCAACCGCATTCTTCAAACTTCAGCCTCTATTTATACTCCAAGGATTAGGGTTTGAACGCTGCATGGAAATGCTACCGTTGGAGGGCAGATCTGGAAATTCCAGCTTCTGCTGTGGCTGAGAACGTTAGGTAGGTCGTCAGGATGGTACAGTTGCTTTTGTACTTTGAAAGTGACTTGACCTTTAAACCTAAGAGACTTCTGATCAAGGGAATGCTTCATGTTGGAACTTGTGAAGCCGGTTGATCAGAGTCAGAGGGAAAGCACAGATCCTCTGACCATTGTATCTTCTGATTCTGAACTCAGAGGGAAGTACATGGTCTTCAGAGTTTCTTGCTTCTGGACATCAGAGTTTCCACTACTCAGCTTCTGGGTCTTCAGAGTCTTCTACACCATCAGAACATCTGAACCTTCAGCGTTTCTTGGTTGTCAGAACTTCTGGATTATCAGAGCTTCTAGTGACTGAGTCCATGTCAGAGCTTGTATAACTTCAGATCTTCTGAAGCATTTCTACTGTTCATAAAGAACATAGATGTTGCAAAAACGTTGCTTGGGTCACTCTTTATACACAGTGCTTCTGATTTGTGTGAGATTGAATTGAGGTCAGAGCCTGTGAATGGCACACTCAGAAAAACACGTTAGAGTACCATAATTGTTCATACTCAAAAGATAACTTGTAATCATCAAAACATAAGAGTTGTACTACTAGATCAAAACTTGATCTTACAATCTCCCCCTTTTTGATGATGACAAAACTAAGATTTTGATGAACAATTCTTAAACATTAAACTGAATTCACTCAGAGTTTAGTGATATAGAATAGGACTTATCCTGATATGAATAGTTTATCTTGCTCATTCTGAATCCAAGTCACAGCTTGATTCTGAGCATAGCTCCCCCTGAATCTAATACTTGATGAAAACATTAGAAAAGTCTAGATTCTGAGCTAAATAATATAAGAGTTCAGAGTGAAAAACTTATGACATAGATAAATAAGAATAATTAGAGCGCATAAGTATTCAGAGTCAACGGACAAGGTATCAGAGTCTTGGGTCAGAGTCAAACTAAAATCACTTCAGAAGAAGTGAAATGTATTTCTTGTATTTGCCTAGTGACACATCTATGGTCATAAAAGTGGAACTCTTAAATTCTCCAAAAGAAAAATAATCACACTAACACAGCTTACACATCAAAAACTGCGTGTACTCCCCCTTTTTGTCATAAGCAAAAAGCATGGGGTGTGAAAAACTTAGCTTGAAGTACAAGGTACTCCCCCTTAGAGAAGGTCTAAGTTTAAGAAGACGGAGAAAAGAAACGATGCATGAATGAGAGTTAAGCGAATTAAAGAAAGGAGTTAATGCAAGAGAAGAACGTTTACCACCGGCCACGGGAGTAAAGAGAACTGCAGTTACCAAGGACTTAACCTCTAGAAACTATAGGAGCAATAACTTCCAAGAGGCTTATATAAAGCGGATTAGAGGAGGGAAAGCTTCACATCTCGATCAATACCATCAAAAGAAAAATGGCATCATACATGGTAGCACTGGAAGAGCTCAGAAGGAAGGCCTTTGAGGAGGACTTGTTCCTTAATATAAGGCATCCAGAGGGTACAAGGACCATTTCAGAGCTAACAAGGACACTGCTAGAAGAGGACCTGCGTCCAGAGTTAAAGAGAGACTTAGAAGAATTCCTTGCCTTCGTGGAGGAGGTGCAAGGGCTCAGCCAGCTTGAACTGAAGCTGCTGGAAGAAAGGGAAATCATAGAAAAGAGGCTCAAGACTTCAGAAGAAATTCTGGAGAGGGAGGAGCTAAATGTCAGTCTCAACAACATCCAGTATGCACTGGATCGTCTGGAAAAGGAGAGGTCAGAGCAGCGCCAGGAGTGCAAAAGAATGAGGAGGGATCCTCCATTCTAGGATTTAGGGAAAAAAATAAAGAATGTATGATGTAAACACAAAAAGATTATGAATAAAAGAGATTTTGCAAACATAATGTCAAATATATATATGTATGATGTGCAAAAAGAAATAACTGAAAAACATAACAACTAAAAAAACTTAAAGAAGAAAAAAAAATAAATGAAAATAAAACAAAGAGAAGAGATAAAAGCGAAGAGATCCTAAGACTAGGGTTTATCAGATCGACGCAGAAGTTCCATCATCATGTGCTTCATTTCAATTAGCATGGATTCATGAGTGTCAAGACGCTGTTCCATGATGTCGAGTCTGGACGAGCTTGACTGAGTAGAGCTGGAAGGAACATTCTGAGCAGCTTGAGGAGCTGGAATGGAAGCAGAAGCAGCAGGAGTAAACACTACTGGTGCAAGTGCTTTGCATCTAAGGGCTTCAGCCTCAGCTTCAAGTCGTTCTGCCTCTAATCTGGCTTGTTCAGCTTGAGCTGCTGCTTGACGTGCAGCTTCTTCTGCCTGTTCTTTCTTTCTTTTGGCCTCTTCAATAGCTGCAAGAAGCTTATGTCTTTGTTCTTGTTCATGAAGAGCCACCCTTCTTGCAAACCTTTGCTTTGCAGCCTGGATCCTCTGATCCCTTTCAGCAATGAGAAGACTCATCATAGCAGGAACCTGAGCAACTAACCAAGTACTCAGATTATCCCATTCCCCAGCAACAGAGTCAGGACTCTCACTCAGATCAGTATGTCCTTTGACGTTGCGAATCATCAGTAAAGCTTCATAATTAAACACACTGATGCACTCAGACAGGGAGGTTGGTCTTAGGTGAGTGTAGGGAATGATGGATAGGTTGGGTTCAGGAGAGGTTGGATGGTTGCTGCTGTTTGCCTCAGAGACACCTTGAGGAGAACCAATGTTAAACATTTGAGCATTTGGTTCAGAGGTTCCAAGGTGAGGTTCAGAGGTTTCAACCAGAGGATGTGGTGACTTAACCGAGGAGTGGTTAGACACAGATTGTGCTGGTTCTGGTTGAACTGGCTCTTGTTGCACAGGGTCAGGTTGAGCCTGTTGAGCCAAAGGGTCTGCCTCATGTAAGGGATTGGCCAAGATAGGTTCATCTGGGTCAACTAGACGTTCGGGTCTAGGTCCAGGATATCTCCTAGGGCTTGGACAGGTGAGGTAATACTCTTCTAGGGTAGACACCTTTTCTTTTCTAACCTCCATGAATTTTCTAATGGATTCAGAGTTGTTGGAGGGGGAGGAGTCAGCAACATTGATTGGGAAAGAGACAGGAGTAAAGACACTTGATGAATCTGTATCAGTGGTTCTGGCAGCCAGACGTTCTGAAGCTCTGGGGACAGAGTGATCAGAAGTTCTGGATTCAGGTTCTGGTTGGTTAAGTTCTGGTTGATCAGGGATGATGGGTTCAGAAGTTAATGGGTTGTATTGGATGGTAATAGGTGAGGTTGGATCAGAGGGTCCGGTAGGTTGGTTCTGAAGCATATTCCAGAGAGGTGCTTCATTTGGAGAAGGTTGGAAAAATGAAGACCTTGGTGAATTGGGTGGTGAAGTGGTTTGTGTGGCTGGTTGGGACTCTGGGATAGGAGTGAGTGGGTTGGAGGTATGTTTCAGCATAGCAGAGATGGGAAGTGCATCAAATGTATCTAAATCATCATCAAAAGCAATAGCAGACTTACTTGATGATCGTGCTGAAGACCGAGTCACTCTGACAGGAGTCTCAATCCTTCTGATCACTTTAGCAGCAGGTTCCACCCTTGTAGGATTTACCACAAGTCTGACTTGTTTCTTCTTCTTCTTGAGAGCAGAAGGACCACCATCATTATCACCATCATTACCATCATCTGGCTTGCTGGTTTCATCATGTTTCCTCTTTGGCTGGTCAGCCTTCTTCTTCTTCTTCTTAGGGCCATCATATTCCTCAGAGGATTCTTCTAAGACCATCTTCCTCTGAACTTTCCTCTTGCGAGGAGAGTCAAACTCTTGAGCTGACGGCAGTCTTCGGAAGAATTCATCTAGATCAATTTCAAAGCCTTGAGCCCTTAGGTCTTCAACATAGCACCTAATAGCTTCAGGGTTGTCAGCCTGTGTCCACAGAGGATAGTCATTCAGAGGCACCCTTCTCTTTCTGATTTCAGAAGATGTATCTTCATGAGCTGGGGCAATTTTCTTCTGGACTAACCCCATCTTCTTCAGAGAATTTGCAGTGAAGACATCACTAACAATGGTGGTTAAATCCTCTACACATCCAGCATTGATCAGATCTTGCACCAGGTTGCTCTCAATGAAGAGATCTGATAGCAACCTCCCAAAAGGGATATACTTGATTGCTGACTTGATGGAGGCAGTGGTTCTGGACTTCTTGATACACTCCTTTAAGTAAGTGAACAGGAAGTAGGGAAGGCAGATCTTCTGCTTGGCTTGGATGAAGAACAGCATCGCCTTCTGGCTGAAATTGATGTAATCTGGGGAACTGCCCTTTGGCCTCTGGTTGATACAGTGCAGCAGAATCTTGTGCCAGATTCTGAGCTTGGGATGAAGATCCAACACCTTGTAATCAGTTTTTCCCGGTTTGTATGTGGTGTACAGGGCCTTGTTGGTCTCATCCTTCGTTTTGGGTTTCAGCTTCAATTCAGTGAGTTGAAATCGATACCCATGTGTAGTCTCTGCACCCAGTAGGTTCACAAATGACTTCTCTGTAATTGTGATCCTCCTTCCAAGAATGTGGGATACCACCTGAGTGTCATCGCAGTCAGCGTGCTTCTAGAATTCCTTGATCAATTTGTCGTACACTGGTCCTCGAAGCCTGTTGAAGTAATTTTCCCAGCCTTGAACACGGACTTCAGGACGAAGATCATACCCATTTACAGCAAGATTGTCGAGGTCGAATATCCATTCTGCCAATACTTGAAGTTCTTCAGGAGCATACACACAATGAACGGCACAGCCCCGTTCTGCAATCGGAATGACTCGCTCTTGAGCTTGACCTTGACTAGGAGCTTCAGGACCCATTTGGCCTGTAGCTTGACCCACTACCATGTGAGGGAAACTTGTTGCTTCAGCGGCTTCATTTCTGGTTTGTCTCACCATTGTTGGAGCGGATGAAGATTTGGGTAGAAGATGAGGGTTGAAGATGAATAGAGAGCGAGAGAGAGATCGTGGGAAAGCGGTTTTGAAAAATACAGAAGAGAGAGAGTAAAAACCGAAAGTGTAGGAGATCGTGTGTATATAGTGGGTTTTGTCAAATAACCGTTGTTGATTCAAAAAGCATTTTAAGATCAACGGTTGAAAATTAAAGACATGATAGTAACAGTAAATACACATATCACACGCAGGAGAGAAGCACATCTACACTTATCATGACAGACTGTCACAGGGGCACAAGGAACTATGCATCAGAGATACTGACACACGTGTTACTGTCTCAGCTTCAGAGTCAGCACCAATGGGTACATACACTCTGATGGAGTTACCTTTTGGACTAGACATCTTCTGATCAAGAAGTATCATAGTCAGAGGTTCTTATCCATCTTCACTCTGGACAAAAGTCCATATTTAGATTTTTCAGAATAAAATTAAATCTATCCTCTGCTAAGGGCTTTGTAAAGATATCTGCCCATTGATGGTCAGTATCAACAAACTTCAGAAGAAGTACGCCCTTTTGTACATAATCTCTAATAAAGTGATACTTTACCTCAATGTGTTTTGCCCTTGAATGTAAGATAGGATTCTTACTCAATGATATTGCAGCAGTGTTATCACAATAGATTGGGATATTGCTCTCAAAGATCTGATAGTCCTCCAGCTGATGTTTCATCCAGAGCATCTGAGTGCTGCAGATTGCTGCTGAGATATATTCTGCCTCTGCAATTGATAGAGCAATTGTTGATTGCCTCTTGCTTGCCCATGAGACTAGATTGCTTCCCAGAAATTGAAAATTTCCAAAAGTGCTTTTTCTCTCTGTTCTATCTCCAGCATAATCAGCATCACAATAACCTGAAAGCTTATACTCTGATGTTTTCCTATACATCAAGCCAAGGTTAGTGGTACCTTTCAGATACCTTAGGTGTAAGATCAAGTTTTGATCTAGTAGTACAACTCTATGTTTTGATGATTACAAGTTAACCTTTTGATATGAACAATTGTGGTACTCTAACGTGTTTTTCTGAGTGTGCTATTTACAGGCTCTGACCTTAGCAGAGGATAGATTTAATTTTATTCTGAAAAATCTGAACATGGACTTTTGTCCAGAGTGAAGATGGATCAGAACCTCTGACTATGATACTTCTTGATCAGAAGATGTCTAGTCCAGAAGGTAACTCAATCAGAGTGTGTGTACCCATTGGTACTGACTCTGAAGCTGAGACAGCAACACGTGTGTCAGTATTTCTGATGCATAGTTCCTTGTGCCCGTGTGACAGTCTGTCATGATTGCGTGTAGATGTGCTTCTCTCCTGTGTGTGATATGTGTATTTACTGTTACTATCTATCTTTAATTTTCAACCGTTGATTTTAAATCGCTTTTTGAATCAACAACGGTTATTTGTCAAAACCCACTATACACACACGATCTCCTTCACTTTCGGTTTTTACTCTCTCTCTCTCTTGCTATTTCAAAACCGCTTATCCTCGATTTCTCTCTCGATCTCTCTTCATCTTTCAACCTTCATCTTCTACCCAAACCTTCAACCGCTCCAAAAATGGTGAGTCAAACCAGAAGAGCTACTGCAGATGCAACCCAGTTCCCTCATATGGTAGTTGGTCTATCAACAGGTCAAAGGGGTCCTGAGAATCCGACTCAAGATCAAGGTCAAGCTCAAGAGTAGATTATTCCGATTGCAGAACGGGGCTGTGCCGTTCACTGCGTATATGCTCCTGAGGAACTTCAAGTACTGGCAGAATGGAGATTCGACCTCGACAACCTTGCTACAACTGGGTATGATCTTCGTCCTGAAGTCCAAGTTCAAGGTTGGGGAAATTACTTCAACAGGCTTCGAGGACCGGTGTATGATAAACTGATCAAGGAATTCTGGAAGCACGCCGACTGCGATGATACTCAGGTGGTATCTCACATTCTTGGAAGAAAGATCATCATTACGGAGAAGTCTTTCGTGAACCTGCTGGGTGCAGAAACTGCTTTTGGGTATCGTTTCCAATTCACTGAATCAAAGCTGAAACCCAAGACGAAGGATGAGACCAACAAGGCCCTGTACACCAATTACAAACCGGGCAAGACGAATTACAAAGTCATGGACCTTCATCCCAAGCTCAGGATCTGGCACAAGATTTTGCTCCCCTGCATAAACCAGAGACCAAATGGCAGTTCCCCAGACTACATCAACTTCAACCAGAAGGCGATGTTGTTCTTCATCCAAGACAAGAAGAAGATCTGCCTTCCCTACTTTCTGTTCTCCTACTTGAAGGAGTGTATCCGGAAGTCTCGTACCACTGCCTCCATCAAGTCAGCAATCAAGTATATTCCCTTCGGGAGACTGTTGTCTGATCTCTTCATTGAGAGTGGCCTCATTCAAGATCTGGTAAATGCTGGATGCACAGAGGATCTGACCACTATTGTCAGTGATGTCTTCACTGCGAATTCTCTAAAGAAAATGGGCCTAGTCAAGAAGAAGATTGCTCCTGCCCATGAAGACACATCTTCTGAAATCAGAAGTAGAAGGGTGCCTCTGAATGACTACCCTCTGTGGACACAGGCAGACAATCCTGAAGCCATTAGGTGCTATGTTGAAGACCTAAGGGCTCAAGGCTTTGAAATTGATCTCGATGAATTTTTCAGCAGACTGCCGCCAGCTCCAGAGTTTCCTTCTCCTATCAAGAAGAAAGTTCAGAGGAAGATGATCCTAGAAGAATCTTCTCAGGAATCGGATGTCCCTCTGATCAAAAAGAAGAAGGCTGGTCAATCCAAGAGAAAACATGATGAAACCAACAAGCCCGATGATGGTGATGATGGTGATAATGAGGATGGTCCTCCTTCTCCTAAGAAGAAGAAGAAGAAGAAGCAGGTCAGAATTGTGGTGAAGCCTACTCGGGTGGAACCAACTGCTGAAGTGATCAGAAGGATTGAACCTCCTACCAGAGTGACAAGATCATCAGCACATTCAAGTAAGTCTGCAGTTGCTTCTGATGATGATTTGAATTTATTTGATGCACTCCCCATATCAGCCATGCTCAAACAATCTTCAAATCCCCTCACTCCTATTCCTGAGTCCCAACCAGCTGCACAAACCACCTCTCCACCACATTCCCCAAGGTCTTCATTTTTTCAACCTTCCCCTACTGAAGCACCTCTCTGGAATTTGCTCCAGAACCAACCCTCTAGGCCAGATGAACCAACCTCTCCCATTACCATCCCGTACAACCCATTAACTTCTGAACCCATCATTCATGAACAACCAGAGCCTAACCCAACAGAACCTGGACCCAGAACCTCTGATCACTCTGTCCCAAGAGCATCAGAACGTCTGGCTCCCAGAACCACGGATACAGACTCTTCCACAGCCCTTACACCCGTATCCTTCCCAACAAATGTTGCTGATTCTTCTCCTTCCAACAACTCTGAATCCCTTCGAAAATTCATGGAAGTTAGAAAAGAAAAGGTGTCTACCTTAGAAGAATATTATCTCACTTGTCCAAGCCCTAGGAGATATCCTGGCCCTAGACCCGAACGTCTAGTTGACCCAGATGAACCTATCTTGGCCAATCCTTTACATGAGGCAGACCCTTTGGCTCAACAAGCTCACCCTGTCCCTGACCAACAAGAGCCTATTCAACCAGAACCTGAACCAGAACAATCTGTGTCTAACCAATCCTCAGTTAGATCACCCCATCCTCTGGTTGAAACTTCTGAACCTCACCTTGGAACCTCTGAACCAAATGCTCAAATGTTTAACATTGGCTCTCCACAAGGTGCCTCTGAAGCTCACAGCAGCAATCACCCAGCCTCTCCTGAAACCAACCTCTCTATAATTCCTTACACTCACCTCCGACCCACATCTCTCTCTGAGTGCATCAATATCTTCTATCATGAAGCCTCTTTGATGCTACGCAATGTGCAAGGTCAGACTGACCTAAGCGAGAATGCTGAACATGTGGCTGAAGAGTGGAACAATCTGGGCACTTGGCTAGTGGCTCAAGTTCCAGTTATGATGCAGCTCCTGCATGCAGAGGGAAGTCAGAGGATCGAGGCTGCAAAGCAAAGGTTTGCTAGAAGGGTGGCTCTTCATGAACAAGAACAGAGACATAAGCTACTTGAAGCTATTGAAGAGGCTAAGAGAAAGAAAGAACAAGCAGAAGAAGCTGCACGTCAAGCAGCAGCTCAAGCTGAACAAGCCAGATTAGAGACAGAACGACTTGAAGCTGAGGCTGAAGCTCTTAGATGTCAAGCACTTGCACCCGTAGTTTTTACTCCTGCTGCTTCTGCTTCCACTCCAGATCCTCACGCTGCTCAGAATGTTCCTTCTAGTTCTGCTCAGCCAAACTCGTTCAGACTCGACATTGTGGAACAACGTCTTGACACTCATGAGTCTCTGCTGATTGAAATGAAGCAAATGATGATGGAACTTCTGCGTCGATCTGATAAACCCTAGCTTTAGGATCTCTTCGCTTTGATTTCTTTTTCTTTATCTATGTTTTATTTCGTTAACCTCTAGCTCTTTCGTATTAATCTTTATTCTGTTCGTTTGTGATTATCTATGCATATATATATATATATATTTCTGACATTATGTTTGCAAATTAATTTTTTTTATTAGTATTCATCATAAACGCTTTTACATCATACATTCTCTTTCTTTTTCCTAAAATCCTAGAATGGAGGATCCCTCCTCATTCTTCTGCACTCCTGGCGCTGCTCTGACCTCTCCTTCTCCAGACGCTCCAGTGCATACTGGATGTTGTTGAGCCTGTCTTTTAGCTCATCCCTCTCCAGAATCTCTTCTGTAGTCTTGAGCTTCTCTTCAAAAATCTCTTTTTCTTCCAGCAGCTTGAGTTCAAGCTGGCTGAGTTCTTGCACCTCCTCCACGAAGGCAAGAAATTCCCTCAAGTCTCTCTTCAACTCTGGACGTAGGTCCTCCTCCAGCAGTGTCCGTGTTAGCTCTGAGATGGTCTGTGTACCCTCTGGATGCCTAATGTTCAGGAACAAGTCCTCCTCAAAGGCCTTCCTTCTCAGCTCTTCTAGTGCTACGATGTATGATGCCATTCTTTTTTTACTGAAAATTGTTCGAGTTGTGAAGCTTACCTCTCTCTCCAACGCTTTATATAGGCTTCACTTTCTCTCTGACAGTTAATGCTCCTACAGTTTCTCGAGGTTAAGTTCTTGGTAACTGACCCTCCTCTTTACTCCCTTGGCCGGTGGTAAACGTTCTTATCTTGCATTAACTCTTCTATTTATTTCGCCTAACTCTGATTCTTGCATCATTTTCATTTTCTTTAAACTTAGACCTTCTCTAAGCGGGAGTACCTTGTACTTCAAGCTAAGTTTTTCACACCCCAAGCTTTTTGCTTATGACAAAAAGGGGGAGTAAACCCAGTTTTTGATGTGTAAGATGTGTTAGTGTGATTTATTTTTCTTTTGGAGAATTTAAGAGTTCCACCTTTATGACCATAGATGTGTCACTGGGCAAATACAAGGAATACATTTCACTTCTTCTGAAGTGATTCTAATTTGACTCTGATACCCAAGACTCTGATACCTTGTCCGTGACTCTGATTACTTATGCGCTCTGATTACTCTATTTTCATCTATGTCATAAGTTTTTCACTCTGAACTCTTATATCATTTAGCTCAGAATCTAGACTTTACTAATGTTTTCATCAAGTATTAGATTCAGGGGGAGCTAAGCTCAGAATCAAGCAGTGACTTGAATTCAGAATGAGCAAGATAAACTATTCACATCAGGATAAGTCTTATTCTATATCTCTAAACTCTGAGTGAATTCAGTTTAATGTTTAAGAATTGTTCATCAAAAATCTTAGTTTTGTCATCATCAAAAAGGGGGAGATTGTAAGATCAAGTTTTGATCTAGTAGTACAACTCTATGTTTTGATGATTACAAGTTAACCTTTTGATATGAACAATTGTGGTACTCTAACGTGTTTTTCTGAGTGTGCTATTTACAGGCTCTGACCTCAACTCAATCTCACACAAATCAGAAGCACTGTGTATAAAGAGCGACCCAAGCAACGCTTTCGCATTCACCATGTTCAGTATGAACAGTGGAAAAAGCTTCAGAAGTTCTGAAGTTATACAAACTCTGATGTGGACTCAGTCACTAGAAGTTCTGAAGATCCAGGAAGTCTGATAACCAAGAAACACTGAAGGCTCAGATATTCTGATGGTGTAGAAGACTCTGAAGATCCAGAAGCTGATTAGTGAAATTCTGATGTCCAGAAGCAAGATACTCTGAAGACCATGTACTTCCCTCTGAGTTCAGAATCAGAAGAAACAATGGTCAGAGGATCTGGGCTTTCCCTCTGATTCTGATCAACCGGCTTCACAAGTTCCAATATGAAGTATTCCCCTGATCAGAAGTCTCCTAGGTTTAAAGGTCAAGTCGCTATCCAAGTACAAAAGCAAATGTACCTTCCTGACGACCTACCTAACAGTCTCAGACATTGCAGAAGCTGGATTTTCCAGAACTGCCCTCCAACGGTAGCATTTTCCATGCAACGCTCAACCCTAATCCTTGGAGTATATAAAGAGGCTGAATGTAAGGCCCGAGTTTTTAAGTTTATGCTAAGTGAATAAACTTCTTATTCACGATTAGGGTTGATGTAATGTGAAGGGAAACCTGAACGAAAGTTTATTAAATGAAATATATTTATGAAGGAGAAAGTTCAGGAAAAGTTCAAGGATTGCATAATGATCGATAAAAGTTATAGCACGAACGTTTTACGCTTAAACCTAGGTCAGAAACCCTAGTATATAGCTAATTTTCACTTTTAGGCACGATGGCAGTTAATTCCAAAAATCTTCAGAGAAATGTTAGAACTTCTCTTTTTCCATATATCACAATCGTTTCGAGGCGAAACTCTAGGATCTACGAACGTCCGATTCCAATCATCGGAAGTTTGCCGAAACCGAATCCCTGGTATTTCAAAACCCTAGAATTTCTCGACAATGAAGACTTTATCTATTCAGAGCTTCAAATGAATATTCTACATGCGTACACCCATTTCTCTTGATGATTTCAATCTTTCTTCCGAAGAAAGTTTTCCATTCCGACATTCGATGCAAAAAGCAACTTATCGGGTAAAATAGTTTTATACCGACTATGCTTTAGTTGCCAAAAATACAAGGAGACCTCTTTATAGTTTTGGAATTCTTTTGCCAAAACATATCTAATAATTCATGGAGAATGACGCCGGAAAAATCAGATTCGCGAAACTTTCATTTTTCCCGCGAATTTCCACCTTCTATATATAGCAAAGAAAGGAAGAAAAAACCAAAAAAACTACCCATTTCCCCACCCAAACCCGCGGCCACAAAGAGGAAGAAGGAGGAGAAGATTTTCTTCATCGTTTGCTTGATCGTCGATCAATCAGTTGCTACTTCAAGGCTTCGAGGTATAGTCGCTAATCCTTACCTCCGATCGCTTTTTCCATAGCTTTTCTGTAGAGTTTTCTGAGTGGATAGTTTATGGGTTTTTGCAAAACTATCCTGAATCTTTCATTTCTGATTCTAAACCTCTTCCTTATGCGCCCAAGATCACTTCTGCCGGATTAGATTTTCCGTTATGTCACCGGAATTCCGTCGGAATCAATTTGAGCCTAAAATACCCATTTTTGGAGTTTTTGGTGTAAAGCTTCAACCTTTAGGCTGAAAACTATCGCCTTAGCTTAGTGCTAGTAGGATTAGTTGTCATAAACGTCGTTGGTGACGTCCCTGCAAAATTTTATTTTTGGGATTTCAGTTTTGAAAATCCTAAGTTAAAAATCATGACCAAAATACCCCTGCGACAGTTTTTGATCCGATAATTTTTCCGAGTTCAGAATACCCTTAGTTACGGCTTATGAAAGCATAGGAACCAAGTTTGATCGATGAAAAATCGAGCCCCACAATTACCAAAAGTGGCCGAGCCCTATAGGGGAGGAGGAGGAAAATTTCCTTTTCCGAAAACTTGTCTTTCGCGCTAGATTATCGTACCTTAGAGTATAGATTACTTCGAGTAACCTTAGTAAGTATCGATAGCTTAGTTTTCGATAGATTCTTATAGTATTCTGTGATTTTATTGTAAAGGTGCTTTTGAGGATTTCCCCGAGGACCAACACTTTGAGAGCGAGGAAGCACTAGTTGATCATTCTGGAGAACTTTCAGGTGAGGGCTTCTCACTGAATCTCTAGTTAATGCTTAGGGTCGATGTTTCGACATTGTTTACTGTTTATGCACTGAAATTGTGTGTGATTGGAAAATGTTTTCTGAGGCTTCGGCTGACAATGTAGATGATTCATCTACTGAATGTTTTTGAGATTGTCTTACATGCTATGTGCTATGTGGGTAATCTAGGATGTGTGGTGCATGCTTTATATGCTAAGTGCTAAGTGTTTATGATGCGATTTATTGATATATGACATGTTGTTGATTGTGATGATTTAAATATGCTCTGTACTGGAATCTGAGATTCTGAATGGTGAGAATAGCGGGCAGGTCATGCCGATTTTATTTTGAGAGTTTTGAGAAAGTTTGATAGGACGAATGAGGTTCGGGCCTTAATTTTGTTTAGTGGATCGAGACATCCTCTGGAAGCGACTTGGGATTGGGAGATCCTGAAAATGTATAAGACTTGCGATAAGACAAAATGGAATCTATTTTATAAAGAAAATTCATAAGACCTTAAATAACCTCAAAACCTTTAAGTAATGATAACAACCTCGAAGGAAGGCATTGGAAGTCAAATCATAGTTTTGGAAAAACGAGGAGTGTCGTCGGATCCAAGTGTAGCGTTTGTTGTCGTGCTGTTGGAGCAGCGTTTGTTGTTGTGCTGTTGGAGCAGCGTTTGTTTGTTGTGCTGTTGGAGCAGCGTTGGTTATGGTGTTGTTGGAGCAGCTATGTGTCGTTATGAAGTGTGTCTTTTGGTCGCAGAATCGACTTTACCTTAGGGTAAGCTTTTAGAGACTTTAACTTCCCTAGAACACGTGGCGACGTGTCGAGTGAGGACGGAGACGTTGTTTGACTAATCATTTTGCATACATGCAACATTAATGAGGTATTAACACAGGACGTACTCTGGACCTCGTCGGTTTCCAAAATGGTCATAAGACCCGGAATGCCGTGAAAGAGCGTTTGTAGACGTCTCTTGTAGCAGACCGAAATGGCAGACCTACGGGTTTACTGCTGATCTGACTACCCCTGTTGGAGTAAGAGGCACGCGGGCCGAAATGGCTCCACCGTGGCTGGTGTTAGGGCTGATCCGTTTGATGTCCATCCCTTTCCGGAATGCATGTGGTTGACTGGGTTAACCTGCATACATATCATGCAACATGCATACTAATTTAGTTGTTGAGTGTGATTGGTAATTGTTAAACCTATTTGGAACATGCTATCTGCTATTATTGTGTTTATGTTATTGTGGAACATGCAACCCTAGGAATGACATCTTTAGCTATAAGCCTAAGTGGCTATCTATTATTTGTACCTATTGGGTTTATTATCTACATAGTTCTTTAGAGTTGACCCTCGCGTCTTCTGTGTGTGCTTTGGCGGACAACGCCTTTTGTCAGATGAATATTGCGGACTGGTTCACCATGGTCCACCCTTCGGGGGGGATTAGGTACGAGATGATAGATCAGGACGACCCCGGGTCGTGGGTGGTTGACCCCGCGAGCCATCGAGCGACGTATTCGGGGCGCATCATGGAGGACCACGTGGACAGTGGAGGACTTCTGAGGTCAGGAGTGTTGAGGCGATGCTCTATCAACTTCAACTTGCCACCGGGCGTTCACTGTGGACCAGGACTTGGAGGACCACCACCACCACCATTGTCTTCAGACGAGGAGGATCCCTCAGAGGAGATTCCAGTGGGAGTGCCTTCGGCAGGGTCTAGTACACCCTCTGTTGCGATCATTGATGATCAGGGTTCGGGCCCTAAGCCCGTGAGTCCAGCATCGAGGCGTACTGCGGTTGCGAGGGGAGGACGGATAGGGTTGGTAGACTTGGTCGTTCTGGATTCTGATTCAGACGACGATCATGCTAGCACATAGTTTTGAGTGTTGGTATGAGCTCCTCGAGTTAGGATTAGTGTAGGAGTAGAGTTTTAGCTCTGACAGTCTTGCTTCAATTGTTACTTAGGGGACAGGGTAGATCCGCCTATAGCTTTTTGTGTGGTTTCCTTACGGGAATCACAGAGAGTTGGTTGGACTTAGGAGGTCTTATTTTCAGGCCATTGGGTCAGCTGATTCTCAGTTTTGAGGGATGGTGTTGCGGGCACTTCACCCTTTTCATTTGGTTTGTATATATTGCCTACGGGCGTTGCACTTTTCTTTCCGTCACTGGAGGTTACTCGTGACGAGGTTGTTACTTACAGCGGGGGCTGTTTATATATTGTATATTAGTTCTATTGCTTTTCGCTTTTGGGTTTTATTTAATTCAGTCTTGTCTTAGTTATTATCGAAAAAAAAAATATTTCACGTTTTTCCGCATTAAGTTTACTTTTGGTTACTAAAGTGACGCCACCGAAATCGGGGTGTTACACTGAAGACTGAAAGAAGCGGCTAGAAGCATTCACATACGCGCAAGACAAATTCAAATTCTTCTAAGCTTTCTTTCATCTGAAATTCATTGAGTTTACTATTAGCTTTTTAGAAGCAAATCTCTTGTAAACAATTCTTTGATAAACAGTTTGTTTAGTTCCTTTAGGAGATCAAGGTTGATCAGATCCTAGAGAAGACTAAGAGAGTGAATCTTAGTGTGAGCTAAGTCAGTGTAATTGTTAGTCACTTGTAGGTTTCAAGTGCAGTTGTAACTCTTACCTGATTAGTGGATTGCCTTCATTCTAAGAAGGAAGAAATCACCTTAACGGGTGGACTGGAGTAGCTTGAGTGATTTATCAAGTGAACCAGGATAAAATCCTTGTGTGCTTTTCTATCTCTTATCTTTAGCACTTAAGTTCTCGAAAGATTTGTCAAAATCTTTAAGGTGGAAGCTTTATACTGAAAACGTTATTCAAACCCCCCCTTTCTACCGTTTTTCATACCTTCATTAGGATCCTCTTAACAGCAGTTAAGTGGGTTTCCCTTGGATCTGATTGGAAACGTGCACATAAGTGAACACTAAATAATATATCTGGCCTAGATGCGGTTAAGTATAGAAGTGAACCTATCATACCACGATAGAGCTTCTGACATACTTTACCACTTTCATCTTCTTTCTCTAGAATGCATGTAGGATGCATTGGAGTCTTGGCCACTGTAGATTCCAGCATATTGAATTTCTTCAGAAGTTCTTTGGTGTACTTGCTCTGATGGATATATGTTCCTTCTGGTGTTTGATCAACTTGTATTCCCAGAAAGTACTTGAGTTCTCCCATCATACTCATCTCAAATTCATCCTGCATCATCTTAGAGAATTCTTTGCATAGAGATTGATTAGCAGAACCAAATATAATATCATCAACATAAATTTGCACAATAAAGATATCATCTTTGTAAGTTTTGCAAAAGAGAGTTGTATCTACTTTACCCCTTACAAACTCGTTTTCCAGAAGGAATGAGCTGAGTCTCTCATACCATGCTCTGGGAGCTTGCTTCAGACCATAGAGTGATTTCTTCAACTTGAAGACATGATCTGGGTTCTTCTCATCTTCAAAGCCTGGGGGTTGATGAACGTAGACTTCCTCTGATATGAATCCATTTAAGAAGGCACTCTTAACATCCATCTGATGTAGAATTATGTTGTGATTTACTGAGAAGGAGATCAACAGTCTGATTGCTTCTAGTCTTGCTACTGGAGCAAATGTTTCTGTGTAGTCTATTCCTTCCTGCTGGCTGTAGCCTTGAGCAACTAGCCTTGCCTTGTTTCTGACTACTTCTCCTTTCTCATTCAACTTGTTTCTAAATACCCACTTGGTTCCAATGACATGGAGGCCTTTGGGTTTTGGCATTAAAGTCCATACGTCATCCTTGGTGAACTGATCTAGCTCTTCTTTCATTGCTAGAATCCAGCCTTTGTCCTCAAGAGCTTCATCAACTGATTTTGTCTCAATGAGAGACACAAGTCCCTTCAGACTCAGAAGAGCCTCTTCTCAAGGTTTGAGCATAGACCTGGTTCTGACGGGAGCATCTTTGTTGCCAATGATCAATTCTTCTGGATGAGAAGCAACTATTCTTTTCTTCTTCTGAAGTTGATCAGAAGATGTTGAAACATCTTCAGATGCTTCTGCCTCTGGAGCAACATCCTCTAGGCTTTTCATTGGTTGATTTGCTTCTGAACAATCAATGCTTAAATCTGCAAATCTTTCAAACAGCTTTGACTTTTCTGAGCCAAGCTTATCATCAAATCTAATCTGGATAGATTCCTCAACAGTTTTATGTATAATATTATAAATTCTAAAACCTTTAGATCTTTCAGAATAACCAAGAAAATAACATTTTAAAGCTTTAGAATCGAATTTACCCAATTGCTCCTTAGTGTTGAGCATGAAGCAAGTACTTCCGAATGGATGGAAGTAAGAGATGTCAGGTTGTCTTCCTTTGCATAGCTCATAAGGAGTTTTCTCCAGAATTGGTCTAATGGAGATTCTGTTCTGGATGTAGCAAGCAGTGTTGATTGCTTCTGCCCAGAAGTGCTTGGCCATACTAGATTCTTGCATCATGGTGCGAGCCATCTCCTGAAGTGTTCTGTTCTTTCTTTCAACAACTCCATTTTGTTGGGGAGTGCGAGGACAGGAGAAGTTGTGAGAGATTCCTTGAGAGTTGAACAATTCTTCAAAAGCTTTGTTTTCAAATTCTCCACCATGATCACTTCTGACGGTAATCACTGAGGTTTGGAACTCCTTCTGGACTTGAGTGATGAAGTTGGTAAATATAGTATGTGTTTCATCTTTATGCCTTAGAAACTTTACCCATGTCCACCTGTTATAGTCATCTACAATAACTAACCCATACTTCTTTCCTCCAATGGATTCAGTTTTCACTGGTCCAAAGAGATCAATGTGAAGTAGCTCAAGGGGCCTTGTTGTAGATACCACATTTTTTGCTTTAAAAGGTTTCTTGGTGAATTTTCCCTTCTGACAAGCTTCACACAGAGCCTCTGATGAATATTTCAGACGAGGCAATCCTCTGACGAGATTTAGCTTGCTGAGTTGAGATATCTTCCTGAGGCTTGCATGTCCTAGGCGTCTGTGCCAGATCCATTGCTCATCATTTACTGACATGAGACACTTGACCTTCTGAGATAGCAGTTCAGAAGATTTGATTTTGTAAATATCATTTCTTCTCTTTCCAGAAAACAAGACAGTTCCATCAGTTTGACTGACAGCTTTGCAGCCGGTTTGATTAAAGATTACATCATAACCTTTGTCAGCAATTTGACTTATGGAGATCAAGTTATGCAATAATCCTTCCACCAGAAGTACATCATTGATAACTGGAATTTTTCCATCTCCTATGGAACCTTTTCCAACAATTTTTCCCTTCTGGTTTCCTCCAAAGCCAACGTCTCCCCCTGACTTAAGCGGTACAAGCTTTTGGAATATAGACTTTATGCCCGTCATGTGTCGCGAGCATCCACTGTCCAGGTACCATGATAGGTGTCTTAACTGAGCTGCATAAGATGTCTGCAACAGGGATAATCATTGTCTTAGGTACCCATATCTTGGGTCCTTTCTTGTTAGTTTTCCCAGAAGTTCTTGGAACTTTGGGTGCAACAGGTGGATAATGCATAGGAACTCGATTGTAATACTTAGACATGTCAATTTTAAACTTTCCCTTAGGTTTTACCACTTTCGGTGTAACCTTTTCTGGGATGATAGTGCCAGCGGGAACAAAATGCTTATGCAAAGGTTCACGTTTGGGCTCAGATGACTCATCTCTCATGGATTGAGAGTAGCCAAGGCCGCTGTTCCCATTTTTGCTTATGCCATAGATCATTAAAGCCATAAGACTTCTATCTATGCCCTTGGCAAGGAACCTTTGAAACGCTTTCTCGTATTTTGTCTCATACTTAACGTCAGATGATGCAAGTTGATCTTCTAGCACAGCATTCTTAGCACGAAGAACATTGTTATCATTAACCAGAGTATAGTTTTCTTCCATGAGTTCAGAGACTGACTTCTCGTGAACTTCTGAGGGACTCATTTTAACAACATGTTTCTTTTTAAGTTCTCTATATTTACTTACTAGAATCATGTTTCTCCATTATTTCAGATAAAGCAGTTCTTAGCTCAGATGGAGAAAAATTAGAGAATACCTCATCGTCATTTTCTGAGTCTGAGTCATCATCTGAGGCTTCAGCATCTCTGCTGGTGGTAGCCATCAGAGCCTCCACAGCTCCATCTTCTTCTAACTCAGCTTCATCAGAGTCAGTTGCATCAAAGGTCACGAGATCTTTCTTCTTGAAGACTCTTCTTGGTTTCTTGTCCTTATTTAGCTTGGGACAGCCACTCTTGTAGTGTCCAGATTCCTTGCACTCGAAGCAAGTGACTTCCTTTGCAGATGATTTCTTCTGACCAGATGAAGACTCATATCTTCCTGAACTTTTCTTTGGTCCTTTTCCTTTGTTGTGTCTGTTCCTCCAGAGTTTGCTTAATCTCTTTGTGAAAAGAGATAGCTCTTCATCTTCAGACGCATCTGATAGCTCTTCAGAGGAATCTTCCTCTTGTGCCTGATAAGCTTTCGCTTTGTCAGACTTTGACTTAAGAGCAATAGATCTGTCTTTCTTTTGCGGCTTGTCCTCTTTGAGTTCAATCTCATGGCTTCTGAGATGACTCACAAGTTCTTCAAGCTTCAACGAGTTCAGATTCCTGGAGAGTTTTAATGCAGTGACAAACGCTCTCCACTCCTTAGGCAAACTTCTGATGATCTTCTTGACATGATCGCCAGTAGAGTAACCCTTGTTTAGCACTCTGATTCCAGCAATCAGAGTTTGAAACCTTGAGTACATCTCCTCAATGGTTTCACCAGATTCCATCTTAAACTGCTCATATTGTTGTATGAGAGCAAGAGCCTTGGTTTCCTTGACTTCTTCATTTCCTTCATGCATCATGACCAAGGAATCGAAGATGGATTTTTCCGTTTCCTTGTCAGAGATCTTCTCATACTCAATATATGATATTGAGCTGAACAGCATAGACTTCGCCTTGTGATGATCCTTGAAACGTTTCTTTTGAACGTCAGTCATTTCCGAACGAGGGATCTTCATTCCTGAAGCATCTACTGGATCAGTATAGCCTTCAATGACCATATCCCAGAGATCTGGGTCCGTGCCAAGGAAATAACACTCTATTCTATCTTTCCAGTACTCAAACTTTTCACCATCAAAGATTGGTGGTCTGAGTTGATTGTTGTTGTTGTCAGCGGAAGTATTGGCTTGGGCCATAGTTGTTTTTTCACACAAGGTTCTGGATCACTGAACACTGTTAGGTGTTTAAATCAGAACCGGAGCTCTGATACCAATTGAAGGTGTGAAAAACGGTAGAAAGGGGGGGTTTGAATAACGTTTTGAAGATAAAATATCTACCTTAAAGATTTTGGCAAATCTTTCAAGAACAAATAAGTGCTTAAGATGAGAGATAGAAAAGCACACAAAGATTTTATCCTGGTTCACTTGATTAATCCCTCAAGCTACTCCAGTCCACCCGTTAAGGTGATTTCTTCCTTCTTAGAATGAAGGCAATCCACTAATCAGGTAAATGTTACAACTGCACTTGAACCTTCAAGTGACTAACAATACACTGACTTAGCTTACACTAAGATTCACTCTCTTATTCTTCTCTAGGATCCGATCAACCTTGATCTCCTAAAGGTAACTAAACAACTGTTTAAGAAAGAAAGTTTACAAGAGATTTGCTTCTAAAAAGCTAGTTGTAAACACAATGAGTTCAGGTGAAAGAATGCTTGGAAAGTTTTGAGTATAGCTAGCGCGTATGTAATTCTTCCAACCGCATTCTTCAAACTTCAGCCTCTATTTATACTCCAAGGATTAGGGTTTGAACGCTGCATGGAAATGCTACCGTTGGAGGGCAGATCTGGAAATTCCAGCTGTAAGATCAAGATTTGGTCATGTGGTACAACTCTATGTTTTGATGATAACAAGTATTTATTTGTGGATGAACAACTATGATACTCTAATGTTTGTCTTGAGTGTCTTGACAAACAGGTTCTGATTCTGACACCAGAAGATATATTCGTCAGAAGTTCTGAAGATCAGAGGATCTGAAGATCAGAGGATCTGAGGATCAGAAGATCTGAAGAACAGAAGTTCTGAAGATCAGAAGATCAGAGGATCAGAAGCTCTGAAGATCAGAAGATCTGAAGATCAGAGGATCAGAAGATCAGAGGATCAGAAGATCTGAGGATCAGAAGATCTGAAGACCAGAAGCTCTGAGGGACCAGAGGCTCTGAAGGTTCAGAAGCTCTGAAGGTCCAGAAGCAGAAGTTACGAAGGTCAGAGGATCCAAGCTTCCCTCTGACTCTGATCACCAAGCTTCACAAGTTCCAACACGAAGCATAACTCTGATCAGAAGTCAATGGTTAAAGGCAAATGTCTCTATCGAGAAGTACAAGAGCAGTGTACTATTCTGAAATGCCTACCTACCAAAGTTCAGCCACAGCAGGTTCTGGAAGTTCCAGAAATGCCCTCCAACGGTCATATTCTCTCAACAGAAATATCCTTTGCACCTTGGACTATAAAAGGCTGAAGAAAAGAAGAAAGACCGAGAGAGCGAGAAGAGCGAGAGAAATCAAAAGCTGCAATACAAGAAAAGATTCAAGCCTCTACTTTCTTCATCTGTTCTTATTTAGTTTACACTCAGCTTATTTAGAAGCAAACCTTTGTAAACACCAACCTCAAACAGTTGTTTGATTTTCCTTAAGGGACCGGGTAGGTCAGTATCCTTAAGAAGACTAAGAGAGTGAATCTTAGTGGTGATTCCTTTAGGAGATCAAGGTTGATCGGATCCTAGAGAAGACTAAGAGAGTGAATCTTAGTGATAGCTAAGTCAGTGTATTGTTAGTCACTTGTAGGTTTCAAGTGCAGTTGTAACAATTATCTGATTAGTGGATTGCCTTCATTCTAAGAAGGAAGAAATCACCTTAACGGGTGGACTGGATTAGCTTGAGGGATTTATCAAGTGAACCAGGATAAAATACTTGTGTGCTTTTCTCTTCTCTCTATCTTTATCCGCTGCACCATCTATCTTAGAGAAACCGAAAAGATTTACTTTAAATCTTAAGGGGAAAGTTTTTATATTAAAAACGCTATTCAACCCCCCCCTTCTAGTCGCTTTTCACACCTTCAATTGGTATCAGAGCGCAAGTTCTGATTACCACACTTAACAGTGTTCAGTAGATCCGGGCCAGTGTGAAAAACTCATGGATTCCACCACTACTACAAGCAAATATCAATACAGTGCAAGACCACCTATCTTTGATGGTCAGAGATTTGATTTCTGGAAAGATAGAATCAAAAGCTTCTTTCTTGGCTTTGATCCTGATCTCTGGGATTTTGTTGTTGATGGCTACACCCCTCCTGTTGATGAACATGGTGTAAAGATCCCAAGGGTGAAGATGAGTGAAGATCAAAAGAAGGAGTTCAGAGATCATCACCGATCAAGAGCTATTCTACAAAGTGCCATTTCATATGAAGAATATGAGAAAATTACTGATCGTGATTCCGCCAAGGGCATATTTGATTCCTTAAAGATGACACATGAAGGAAACAAAAAGGTGAAAGAGACAAAGGCGTTGTCTCTGATCAAGCAGTATGAATCCTTCCAAATGGAACCTGACGAATCCATTGAGGATATGTTTTCCAGATTTCAGTTGCTCGTAGTTGGAATAAGACCTCTCAACAAAAGCTACACTACAAAAGATCATGTCATAAGGGTCATCAGAAGTCTTCCTGAAAGCTGGATGCCTTTAGTGACTTCAATAGAGCTTACAAGAGATGTTGAGCATATGAGTTTAGAAGAACTCATCAGCATACTGAAATGCCATGAGCTGAAGCGCTCTGAGAAGGCTAAATCTGAGAAGTCAAAAGCTCTCCAAGCTGAAGCAGAAGAATCTGAAGAAGCATCAGAAGATTCTGATGAAGATGAGCTGACTCTGATATCCAGAAAGTTCAACTGCATCTGGAAGCACAGGCAGAGCAAATACAAAGGTTCATCAAAGGACAAAAGGCCAAAGAAGCACTTCAAGACGAAGAAGAGTCTGATGGTGACATTTGATGAATCAGAGTCACAGGATGTTGACTCTGATGGTGAAGTCCAAGGACTCATAGCTATTGTCAAAGACAAAGGAGCAGAGACAAAGGAAGCTGTTGACTCTGACTCAGCATCAGAAGGAGATCCAGACTCTGACGATGAAAATGAGGTATTTGATTCTTTCTTAACCTCTGAACTTAAAGATGCTTTGTCTGAAATTATGGATAAATATAACTCTCTCTTGACTAAGCATAAAAGGTTGAAAAAGAATTTCTCTGCTGCCTCTGAAACTTCTGTTGAACATGAGAAAATTATTTCTGATTTGAAAAATGATAATCATGCTTTGATTAATTCTAACTCTGTGTTTAAAAATCAAATTGCTAAGTTAGAAGAAGTTATTGCCTGCGATGCCTCTGATAGTAAGCATGAATCTAAGTATGAAAAATCTTTTCAAAGATTCCTGGCTAAAAGCGTAGATAGAAGCTTGATGGCTTCATTGATCTATGGCGTGAGCAGAAATGGAATGCGTGGCATTGGGTATTCTAAACCAATTAGAAATGAGCCCTCTGTGCCTAAAGCTAAATCTTTGTATGAATGCTTTGTTCCCTCTGGTACCATATTGCCTGACCCTGTACCTGCTGAAGTTGCTAAAAACCCTCGTAAAAAGGGATCTTTCTCCATGTCTAAATATCATGCAAAAATTCCTGTATATTATCCTGCTGAAAGACCCAAAGTTGTCAGAACTTCTGGGCTAACTAACAAGAAAGGACCCAGAAAGTGGGTACCTAGGGATAAGATTATATATGTTGCAGATATCTTCAATAGGTCCATCGAAACTCCAACCATGGAACCTGGACAGTGGATGCAAGCAACACATGACGGGAGAAAGGCATATGTCCCAAGATCCAAAACTTGAACCTGAAGGTGAAGTTGATCTTGGAGGCATCAGTAGAGTAAGATTTGGTCAAGTCAAAGCTAGCTGAAAAAGCTTGTAGAGATGAGCATGACCGGTTCAGAAAGTAACAAAGACTCAGAACTTGACGAACCAGAAGCAACAACATCAGAAGATGCTTCTACAACTTCTGACTTGCGTCATCAGAAGAAGAGTAGGCTCCTAGCTTCTCATTCTGAAGTATCTAAAGATGAAATTTTGTCCAGAACGGAGATGTCACCAGAACCACACTTCTGCTCTCATCAGAAGATATGCTAATCAGAAGCCAAGTATCCCTTGGTATTCCTTCTGAGGGGAGTATTTCGTCTTATGCTCTTACTATTTTTTCCCTCCACCTTCATTCTTTTTGCTTATGATAAAAAGGGGGAGAACTTATAGTATCTTGCTTATAGTATCTTGACAACTCCTATTTTATTAAGCTCAGAATCTAGATATTACTAACGTTGATATTAAGTATTAGATTCAGGGGGAGCTTAGCTCAGAATCAAGCACGAGTCTTGGATTCAGAAGGAGCAAGATAAACTATACACATCAGGATAAGTTTTAACTCTGATACCTTATACTCTGAGTGTATTCAGTTTATTTGTTTAGAGTTGTTCATCAAAATACATGGTTTTGTCATCATCAAAAAGGGGGAGATTGTAAGATCAAGATTTGGTCATGTGGTACAACTCTATGTTTTGATGATAACAAGTATTTATTTGTGGATGAACAACTATGATACTCTAATGTTTGTCTTGAGTGTCTTGACAAACAGGTTCTGATTCTGACACCAGAAGATATATTCGTCAGAAGTTCTGAAGATCAGAGGATCTGAAGATCAGAGGATCTGAGGATCAGAAGATCTGAAGAACAGAAGTTCTGAAGATCAGAAGATCAGAGGATCAGAAGCTCTGAAGATCAGAAGATCTGAAGATCAGAGGATCAGAAGATCAGAGGATCAGAAGATCTGAGGATCAGAAGATCTGAAGACCAGAAGCTCTGAGGGACCAGAGGCTCTGAAGGTTCAGAAGCTCTGAAGGTCCAGAAGCAGAAGTTACGAAGGTCAGAGGATCCAAGCTTCCCTCTGACTCTGATCACCAAGCTTCACAAGTTCCAACACGAAGCATAACTCTGATCAGAAGTCAATGGTTAAAGGCAAATGTCTCTATCGAGAAGTACAAGAGCAGTGTACTATTCTGAAATGCCTACCTACCAAAGTTCAGCCACAGCAGGTTCTGGAAGTTCCAGAAATGCCCTCCAACGGTCATATTCTCTCAACAGAAATATCCTTTGCACCTTGGACTATAAAAGGCTGAAGAAAAGAAGAAAGACCGAGAGAGCGAGAAGAGCGAGAGAAATCAAAAGCTGCAATACAAGAAAAGATTCAAGCCTCTACTTTCTTCATCTGTTCTTATTTAGTTTACACTCAGCTTATTTAGAAGCAAACCTTTGTAAACACCAACCTCAAACAGTTGTTTGATTTTCCTTAAGGGACCGGGTAGGTCAGTATCCTTAAGAAGACTAAGAGAGTGAATCTTAGTGGTGATTCCTTTAGGAGATCAAGGTTGATCGGATCCTAGAGAAGACTAAGAGAGTGAATCTTAGTGATAGCTAAGTCAGTGTATTGTTAGTCACTTGTAGGTTTCAAGTGCAGTTGTAACAATTATCTGATTAGTGGATTGCCTTCATTCTAAGAAGGAAGAAATCACCTTAACGGGTGGACTGGATTAGCTTGAGGGATTTATCAAGTGAACCAGGATAAAATACTTGTGTGCTTTTCTCTTCTCTCTATCTTTATCCGCTGCACCATCTATCTTAGAGAAACCGAAAAGATTTACTTTAAATCTTAAGGGGAAAGTTTTTATATTAAAAACGCTATTCAACCCCCCCCCTTCTAGTCGCTTTTCACACCTTCACCAGCTTCTGCTGTGGCTGAGAACGTTAGGTAGGTCGTCAGGATGGTACAGTTGCTTTTGTACTTTGAAAGTGACTTGACCTTTAAACCTAAGAGACTTCTGATCAAGGGAATGCTTCATGTTGGAACTTGTGAAGCCGGTTGATCAGAGTCAGAGGGAAAGCACAGATCCTCTGACCATTGTATCTTCTGATTCTGAACTCAGAGGGAAGTACATGGTCTTCAGAGTTTCTTGCTTCTGGACATCAGAGTTTCCACTACTCAGCTTCTGGGTCTTCAGAGTCTTCTACACCATCAGAACATCTGAACCTTCAGCGTTTCTTGGTTGTCAGAACTTCTGGATTATCAGAGCTTCTAGTGACTGAGTCCATGTCGAGCTTGTATAACTTCAGATCTTCTGAAGCATTTCTACTGTTCATAAAGAACATAGATGTTGCAAAAGCGTTGCTTGGGTCACTCTTTATACACAGTGCTTCTGATTTGTGTGAGATTGAATTGAGGTCAGAGCCTGTGAATGGCACACTCAGAAAAACACGTTAGAGTACCATAATTGTTCATACTCAAAAGATAACTTGTAATCATCAAAACATAAGAGTTGTACTACTAGATCAAAACTTGATCTTACATGTTTTTCTATATTGTTTTAAATCCATCTAAAATTTGTTGCAGATCTTCAAATAAATGATGAGGATTTGATGAACTTATGTTTGATTGAGATAGAGAAGGTGTTGAGAACCAATGTAAGGTCACTTAAAGAATGGCCTAGCTTACCTTATCCATCATTTTGTGAGACCTTTCGTTTTGAAAATCAATTTGTTGCAGATGAGCTTAATTACAATAAGGATGAAATGAACGTACAACATCAACAATTGGTCTGTTCCCTAACTTCTGAACAGAAAGGAGCGTATACCTAGGTAATAAATTATGATTAAAGCATAATAGAAGAAAAAATGAATAAATTCGATTATTATGTGTTTCTTATTTTCTTTTTGACAAATTATGTCAATTTACAGATATTGGATGCCGTTTCGTCCAATAACGGAGGATTTTTTTTCCTATATGGATTTGGCGGATCTGGTAAAACTTTTGTGTGGAATACTCTCTCAGCCGCACTGCGTTCTAAAGGAAAGATTGCTCTAAATTTTGCGTCAAGTGCCATTGCTTCATTACTATTACCTGGAGGTAGAACTGCTCACTCTAGATTTTCCATTCCTATCACTATCCATGAATCATCAACATGTAATGTCCGTCAAGGTTCTCATAAAGCTGAAATGCTTCAGAAAGCAAGTCTTATCATTTGGGATGAAGCTCCAATGCTTAACAAGCACTGTTTTGAAGCTCTAGACAAAACTTTGAATGACATCATGAAGACCCAAGCAACTTTTGGCCACGATAAACCCTTTGGAGGAAAGGTAGTTGTTTTGGGTGGGGACTTTCGATAGATTCTGCCAGTAATTTTGAAAGGAAGTAGATCAGAAATCATTTCTTCTTCTGTGAATTCATCATACCTATGGAAGCATTGTAAAGTAATGAAGTTAACTACCAACATGAGATTACAACAAGCAGGGTCCTCTTCTTCATCCTTGGATATCAAAGAATTTGCGGATTGGCTTCTTCAAGTGGGCGATGGCACGGTTAAGCCAATCGATGAAGATGATTCTATTATAGAAATTCCCTCTGATTTGTTGGTGAGGGAGTCCGATAATCCCTTACTTGAGTTAGTCAATTTTGCATATCCCAATGTTGTTGCTAATTTGGAGAACCATGCATATTTTGAACAAAGAGCACTCCTTGCTCCCACTCTTGAAAGTGTTGAAGAGGTTAATAACTTCATGATGTCAATGATCCCTAGGGAGGAAACATAATATTTGAGTTAAGACACACCATGCAGGTCAGATGAAGACTCTGAAATAGATGCAGAATGGTTCACTTCAGAATTTCTAAATGATGTTAAGTGCTCTGGTATTCCCAACCGCATAATTGTTCTCAAAGTTGGTGTCCCTATCATGTTAATTCGGAACATTGATCAGTCTGCTGGATTGTGTAATGGAACAAGATTGATAGTGAGCGCTTTGACACCTTATATCATTGTTGCAACAGCTCTTTCCGGTTCTAAAACAGGTAAACCTGTTTATATTCCTAGGCTTAGCTTAACTCCATCAGATACTGGCCTTCCTTTCAAATTCTCAAGGAGACAGTCCCTATTACTGTTTGTTTTGCTATGACTATAAATAAGAGCCAAGGCCAGTCGTTATCGCATGTTGGATTATACCTTCCTAGGCCGGTGTTCACGCATGGCCAGCTATATGTAGCTCTATCAAGAGTAAAATCTAGAAAAGGGTTGAAGATACTTATAGTCGATGACAAGGGAGTAGTATCTAATTGAACTCGGAATGTTGTGTGTGAAGAAGTATTCCAGAACATATGAATGGTTAGATTATCTATCTTTGAATTCGTACTTCTTTGTATAATGCACATTGTATTTAGCGTGCTGTATTTTTTGATCTACTTATTTAAAACATTTTCTAAATTGTTGTAGATTCAACAGACTTTCAATGATAATGGGGCAGCAAGCAACAAGTGGAATGCATAACGTTCATATGACATCTTTTTGTTGCTGATATATATATTTCTGTAATCATCAACCTTTGTTAGATTTATTCAGTTTTTCATTGTTGTGTAAACGAATCAAATCTAATTTCAATTGTTATCTATGGTTTTGTGGTAGTTAATCATGTCAATTTCATATGAAAATAATTGTCATAAAAAATTAGAAAAATATTTCGCCGTGCAGCGCCCGGATAAAAACACTAGTGTAAAGATAAAAGAATAATAATTAAACATCAACATACCCGTGACTTATTTGATCTCATCACAAACGAGATATGTTATGCATAATTGGATATCACCATATTAACATGTTAGCACAAAAACAAATGAGTAAACACGATCTAGTATCTATCCTATCAAAGCATGTCATTCAAGCAAATAGATGTAGAAAAAGGATGAAGAATAAAAAAATAGAACGTAAAGATTAAGAGTGAAAGCAAATAGCATGATAGCAGATAAATAATATTAAAACTAATAAAAAAAGATAGTAAATAATGACGATTAAAAAAATTGATCTTCTTGAATGCTATTAAAAAAAATAACGAATGGTAGCAGATTCATCGAACGAATTTCATTGACTAACAAAAAAAACTGTTTTCTTATGCTAAGAATATTTCTTCTTTCATAATATAATTGTCATTAGTGGGGGATAGTGATATTAATGAAAATCAAATTTATATGAGTCATAATGAAACGAGAATTTAATTAGCAAATGAAATAAAAATCAATTATGTCTTTGACCATTTCCGTGTCAATAGTATATGATATGAAACATGAATTTTGGCCTTGTAACGTTCAACATATATGCCTAATTGATATAAGTTTAAAAGCATTAATTAATCAATTAATCTTTAAAATAACAAAAAGGGTAAAAAATAAAATAAAACCCGTAATAGATCTGAGAAAAAAAAAAGAAAATATTCCAGGAGAAAAGATAACGTGTTGTAGCCTAGTGATGGTTTTCAAACCAGATAATTTACATGGTTGTTTTACCACTGTTAGTGCTCCTCTAAGCACTTTATCTTTTTGTTTTGCTTTTGCAATGTTCCTATCTTTTCTCTGTTGTACGAGGTTTGTAGCATACCAGATAATTAACAGATCAACATTATCACGCATACAATTAGAGCCATAACGCAGACTTATGCTTTCACAGTTTCTTTTGTGGAATATGTTTCATGTTTATTTGTGCTTGAATCTTCTGGATTCATACATAAAATGTATTATACTATGGATCTTCTAGAACCATATGTGTATTATACTATGAATCTTCAGGATTCATAGTTTGAACATAAAGCATTACGATTCTTCTAGAACCGCAAAGTCCATGATAGTTTCACCATACCTAATTAGAGCTTCGTACTGATAGCGTGTTATGAATAAAGGGAGGAACTAACATAAGCAAAGAGAGGATAAGCAAGTAAAGAGAGAAGAGAGCAAAAGAAGAGAGAATAGTGTTTTTTTTTTTTTTTTGAAAGGAAGAAGAGAGAATAGTGTGAATGAAGAGTAGTGGCTACTTGATGCAGCCTCCTTTAATTTAAAGAGCTAGGTTAACATAGAGAGACAAAATACATGGGCTTGACCCATTGACCCATTGACCCATGATGGTTATTCTATTTACAACATCTACACATTTATTGGGGGATTATGCTCACTTTGGTAAATATTGTTTGTATTATAAAGTTTTCATTTTCTGAAAAAAATAATTCTACACATTTGGGGTGAGCGTGCAAACTTTTATAATGAAAAATAATTTATATTTATTTTTCCATTAATCAAAATAAAAATACATATGTAGTTAATTCATAAATGACAATTAACAGTAAATTATTCATGAATATTGTATTGAATAGAAGTTAAAGTATTTATAGTGTCAAAATTAATAAAAAGAAAATAAAGATTACTACATATTTTTCACAATCATAAATGTATTTCCTTATACTCGATCCCTTGTTTTCTTTGAAAATATTTGTGTATTATTCATTGACCATTGCTATTATTTATATAAGTTTAAAATTAGTCATGGAAATTCCATAAAAAAAATTAGTCATGGAAATCTATCTATCTATCTTTTATTCAAATTCAAATACGAAATTAACTAATTTAATACTGTGCAATGCTAAATTAGTCAATTTGGACATAATTTGAATTTTGATTTGAAATTTTTATTCAAATTTGAAATCAAAATTCAAAATTTTTAAATTTGAATAAAGAAAAAATCAGATTTAGTTTAATTCTAACTTTCAATCTTTACTAATAAATGATAATTTATATTGATTTTTTTTTTGCTATAATTTTAGGTTGATTTTAAAACTTGGGTTGTCAATAATAATGGACTAGGCGAGATCCCACCTCCTTATGGGGCTCGCTCAGGGACGTTGGGGATGGAGCGGCATGGAACTCGCCAACGGCGAAGGAGAAGACTGGGTTGGTTTAGAAAACTTAAAAAGGATTAAGTTTTTTTTTTTAAAGAAATTATAATCCTTGGGAACATACTCTCCCAAGTGAGGTGATGTCCAAACAAAGATACAAAGGAGATGGGTAGGGAACAAACCAAAATTACATAAAACAAAGGAGCAAAGCAACACCAAAAGAGAGAAAATGATACAATGGAAAAAAGAAGAAAGCAGACAACATCGAGCCTAGTATGATCTAGATAATGGCAGCAAAAAAAGCCAGGCCCCTTCCTTGCTCACGGCCAATTAGCCTCACCTCGTGTAGCTAAAGAAAAACCCAGCAAATCAGCAAACAAGTAAACCAGAGAGATCAAGATAAAAAGGATTAAGTTATTAACTCACTCTCTCAGTTACGGTTTGGGGTCTAAACCCTTTCTGAGTGTTCTTCCCGTAACAAATAACATAATTAAAGTGATTGAGTAGACTTATCAATCTCAAATAAGTAAGATATTTTGATTATATAGATAAAAATAGAAATAAAGAAAATTTAATTACATGATAATAAAAATGTGGACAAGGTATTTGATTTCAATTTTTTTATTTTTATTTTTGGTCATATTAGGTTAATTTTTTAACGCGATTATTAGCTAACAATTATTAATCAATTCAAAAGAAAGTTTTTTTTGGAAAACCAAAATTGAATTTATTGATAAGCAAGATTGGAAAAACCCAACCAGCAAAGAGATCCAGTATAGCGAAAGAACAAAAGAAAAGCAGTGCTAGAGCAAAAACAAGGAAATAGAAAGACTACTACAAAAAATCTAGATACATAAAAAACAACAGCTAGTTAAAAGGTAAAAACAAGGCAGCAGCTACCAGAAAAAAACTAACAATAGAAAAATTTATGAGAAATTTATTCGCTAATAACATTTAAAGCAAAATTTAAACATTAACTAAATATTTTTATTCCTTTTTGTTGTTTTAAAATATAATAACTAAATGTATCTATTTAGTCTATGTGACATGATATAATTTGATATAATATATTTATTGAATCATAATACATATAATTATTTTTATTATAAATGCAAGTATTGATGTGAAAAATAATGAATTAACCATTAATAATTTCACAAGGTATTAAAAAAACTAAAAGTACTGATTCAATGTATATACAAAAAACTTATTTAAAGAAATTAGGAAATTTAAAGATTATGGTACATTATTTAATTTAGTGTTAAAATATGTTTTTGGTCAATATTAATGGTTTTGTCCTAAAAAAGAGTTTATTTGAAACATGTTCTTCATTTTTTTGAACTACACATGTTTGAGTCCCTAAGAAGATCGGAACTAAAACCTAAAATTAAGCGCTGAAAATAAAATTTTGATAACTGAAAATTACTAAAGAAGTAGTCCTTCAAATAAATTTACTTTATATATTGGTCCTCCCTGAGTCCAAAACATGAGCATTTCCCTAAATTATGGATGTATTTTAAAGAGTCTTTTGAGGTACCTAAACCAATAATTCACTATTTTATAGCGAACAAAAACATTTTTAACTGTTCATTTTAAGACCCGTACACTGTTAATCAAATTAAATAGGTTAAAAATAAAATAAAATATATTCATGATTTCATAAAAACTAATCAAATTATTCATTATTCTCCATGTTAATCAAAATAGATCCAGTTTCCACAAGTTTGAGAGTGCTATTATGGATGTTCACCTTCTCCTTGCAAGGGATTGGGATGTTCACATTCGTCATATACCTCGGGAGGCCAAAGATCCTGCGGATTATCTAGGCTGGAATGGGAGCTCAGCTGCAGTGTGCAGTTACTGACCTTGAGGATCCCCTTCCTTGGTGTTGTCGTTGCTGGCTAAGCATTTAGGCGTGCTTTAGTTTTAATGTTTACTTTTCCTACTTACCAAAAAAAAAAAAATTAATACATGTAAAATTTCAAATTAACAAAAAAATTTGAAAATCAAATTAACTAAATTTATTTCTTCTTTTCTCTTATTCTTATCTATAGTAAAATAATGATTTATTCAGATTCAAATTAAAAAATAATTAATTTAATAATAAGTAATGCAAAATTATTCAAATTCAAAAATTGAAATAATTTATCAATTTAATAAAATAATTCATTATTACAATTGGTGTTGCTGCAAAATTCAAATACAAGTTGTTGGTGTGAAAAATGGAGGGGGGTCTTATTCTTGTAGCTATTTGCAATAAGTGTTATAGAATATGTGCATACTACCTTGATGTTGGTCATTTGTATGTAATTCTGGTACCATGATAGCTGCTGGTAAATTATGAATTTATATTCAGTTGCAGAATGGCTTTCCCAAGATTGGGTACTCTTTTTCCTTGCTAGGTTTTTTTCCCATTGAGTTTTGCCTAGCAAGGTTTTAATGAAGCTCTTTCTTGGGAACTAGTCCTTAGTCACTATGTGGGTTGGTGGTGGGTTTATTTTCCTTTGGGCAAGGTGAAGCTTGGTCGCCTTGTTTCAGGTTCAGATCGCACTGTACACTGTTTCTTGTCTGAAGTTACTTTTGGCTCAGACTTCTTATATTAATAATATTCATTTCTTTTTCAATAAAAACAATTTAATGAAAATTTTGAAATTTACTAAATCTATTTTCTTCCATTTACATGTTTTAAAATATAATAAATTTATGATTTTATTCAAATTCGAATTCAAAGTAACAATTTAATCAAAGTTACTATTTAATGAAAATTTTCAAATAAAATAAATTTATTTCTTCCTTCTACGTCTTATATTTGTTTTTTTTGAGGGATTCTACGTGTTATAAAATATAATACAATTTTGGTTTTTTTAAATCTGAATTCGAAATTTATCAATGTCATACTAGTTCATGAAAAATTTATTATATTCGAAATTATTCATCAAAGTAATCATTATTAATATTTAATGAAAAATTTAGAATTAACGAAATTTATTTCATCCTATTTCCGTGTTATTAAATATAACAAAAATACGATTTTATTTAAATTTAAATTTAAAATTAATAAATTCTATACTAGTTAATGCCAAAATTATTCAAATTTAATGCAAAATTTCTAAATAAAAAAATCTGGAAAAGAAACATGGTCTGGAAAATTTCTAAATCAAAAAAATGATTCATTTATATTTAATCATTATTACTATTTAGGTATTGGTCAAGTTCACTTTAAAAAAAAAATGTAGTGGTCAAGTTCGTGCCGAGAACACAGAATCAAAGGGCGGACGCCCTGGCGAAACTTGCAAGCACTCGGAAGCCCGGAAATAATCGGAGTGTGATTCAGGAGACACTCGCCAATCCAAGCATAGAAGGGGAACTGGTGGCCTCTGTTGACCGCCAAAACACTTGGATGAACCCCATCGTGGATATCTTGGCCGGAGAGCCAAGTGGGGTAATGAAGTACACAAAAGAGCAAAGGTGAAAAGCAGGGCATTATACACTACTTGATGGAACGCTTTTCCGAAGGGGATTCAGCTCGCCCCTCTTAAGGTGTCTCCCACCCGGTAAGTATGAGAGCGTTATGGCGGAGGTTCACGGGGGGGTTTGCGCCAGTCACATAGGAGGGAGATCCTTAGCGAGCAAGGTTCTTAGGGCAGGATTTTACTGGCCCACGGTAAGGAAAGACTGTGCGGAATTTGTAAAGAAATGCGAAAAGTTTCAAATGTTCGCAGACTTGCCCAAGGCCCCGCCAGAGCAGCTAGCCACTATCAGCTCGCCATGGCCTTTCGCCATGTGGGGAGTTGACCTCGTCGGACCTTTCCCAACCGCCAAGTCACTGATGAAGTTCATCCTCGTGGCGGTGGACTACTTCACCAAGTGGGTGGAAGACGAGCCCCTAGAAAGCATTACTGCAGGCAAGATCGTAAACTTTTACTGGAAGAAAATCGTGCTGGTTTGGGTCCCGAGGGTGATTGTCTCAGATAATGGAACGCAGTTTGCAAGTAATCAGACGAAAGAATTCTGTGAAGAGATGGGTATCCAGAGAAGATTCTCTTCAGTGGAGCATCCCCAGACAAATGAGCAGGCGGAATCAGCTAGTAAGGTGATTTTGCGGGGTTTAAAGCGTCGACTTTTTGAAGCAAAGGGAGCTTGGTTGGACGAACTTCCGGTGGTGATATGGTCCTATAACACAACACAACATTCGACAACAGGGGAGATCCTTTTCAGGATGACCTATGGCGCGGACGCCATGCTGCTCGTGGAGATAGACAACAGCTCCTGGAGGACGGCACCACAGTTTGAAGGAGAGAACCCTTCCAACATGGCGGTAGAACTAGACTTGTTGTCTGAAACGCGGGACGAGGCTCGTATCAGAGAGGCTGCAATGAAGCAGCGAGCTGCAGCGAAATATGACACGAAGGTTCGCCCAAGGGCGATGCAGGAGGGGTACTTGGTGCTTAAGAAGCGAACCGGGAGCACAGGAAACAAGCTAAACTCGATTTGGGAGGGCCCTTACAGGATTTTGAAGGTATTGGGGAAGGGGGCCTATCACCTAGAAAGCTTAGATGGGAGACGGGTGCCACGGTCTTGGAATGCGCGAGTCTGAGGTACTATTACAGTTGAAGCTTAAGGGAAAGCCCGACTTGGCGCAAGGGCGAGCAGCTGAGTGTGGCTCATGAAGACTTGTGGACTAAAAACAAAGACACGCTCTTGTTCTCCATCTCGGGAGTTTGTTGGCAAATAACGCCTAAATAGTAAATGGCAGACAACGCCTAAATAGTAAAAATAAAGATACTTTCTTGTTCTCCATCTCGGGAGTTTGTTGACTATAACGTCTGATTGAAAATACAAAAATTGTATCCAGCCATTTCAATCACACTGAATTGCAGCAAGAGCTAGGTGGGAAAAATTCCCTGAAGGTGGCGATCCCAACACGACCTTGATGTCCGGGGATCGCTCCGGAAAAGCCGACGCAACTTGCCGTCACTCGTCGGCGATGTGTGTGGATAAGCTTCTTATCCACAAAACCTCCCCAAAATATGGGCGAGCGAACCTAACTTGACTAAGTCTCAGGCAACCTATATGGCCAATGGGACCCGAGCGACTATAAGTCCTCGCCAAGCAAAGCTGGCCAGGCCACGCCTGATCTTACGGGAAATATGGTGTGAACAAAGCCTCAGTTCAAAAACTGAGCAAAAGTCCTAGTTAAACCCAGCACACCACCAATGTTGTTGAACGTAATTTAGAAACAAAAAAAAAACTGAAAGGGGGTGCGGGAGAGAGCGAGAAAAACGTGGGGAAGGGTTAAAACAGACGTAGGAAGTAAAACTTAACTGGTTAATTTAAAGATGAAAGTACGAAGATAACAATTAAACAAAGTAAAAAGAAGCGGCATTACAATTATTCAAAATAAATTAACACATTATATCTTCTTCTCTTGTTCCACAGCATCCCCGAGATCGACTTCAGCGACTTCCAGGGGGTCTTCTGGACCCTCTAACCCAGCAGGAGTAACCCTTTTAAAAACACCCAGGGAGTCGAGATTGATAGTAGGATGGAGGTGCTTGACTTGAGCTTTGGCAACCAGGAAGCCGCAAACACGCTCCTTGGCGGCCACATGGGTGGCTTCACTCCTTATCTTCTCTTCCAGGATGACGGCTTGGGCCTCGTGGTCAGCCAAAAGTTTACACTTGGATTCCAGATCTGATTGGGCCACAACAAGCGCCTCATTTTGGCCCGCCAGTTCCTCACGCAAATCAGCAATCTCCTTGTCTTTGGCGGCGAGGATTTTTTCCTGAGAGGTAGCAGCGATCTCCTTTGCATCAAGTTCCTGCTGGAGCTCCTCGACCTGGGCCTCAAGTTTTTCTTCCTTCTCGTTCACCTTTATCATCTCAAGCTTTGCATCCCTGAGCTTCTGCCGCATTTTCTCTGTCTTACTCTCCTCCGCTGCCAACTGGTTGGACAGCCTAGAGCAGGTGTCATTGCCCCGAAGGTTGTCAGAACGCAGTTTCTTTACCTCTTGGCGGAGCCCGACAATTCCAGTAAGAGGTCGCGCCTACCAGGCCACTTGGGCAAATAGGCAGCCAGCGCGGAAAAGATTGGACACAGCTATCTGGGCAACGTCTTGCGGGTTCTGGCCGAAGGCCCCCTTAATTTTTCAAGATAAGGGGGGGATAGGAGAAAATAGAAAGGATCTGGGGGAAAGCTGCTGGAAGGACCCGCGGGCTGGGCTGCTGAGAGATTCTCTCCCTCGCCACCAACCCCGGGAGAATTAGGGGCCGAGGGTCACCTTGACAGGCGAAGGAATCGACGGACGGATGGAAGAGGGCGATCGCTGACCTTCCACCATAGTTACAGGGCGAGGAGCATCTGGCGATTGGGAAGCATTAACCTCGCCAAGATGGGCGAACGCCGAGGGGTCGCAAGCGCTGTCCGCGACAACATAATCAGGCGTGACGAACCCTCCGCATCTGCCAGGCAAAAGAGTGGTTTGAGAGTTTGACTCGCCCACTTTACTCCTCTTGGGTGAGCAGGCGCTCACTGGTGAACTCTATCTTTTTCCTCCGACTTGGACCGGAGAGGGCGCCTTGACGTTCCCTGAAGTGAAGGCCTTCAGCAGATCGGTGGTAGAAAACTTCATGATTCCTGCAGAGTAAAGGGAAAAGTCGTTAGTGACAAAAATACTAAGAGGGAAGCTCGAAGATGACGTTTAGTGGGGAAACCTAATCGAGGGAATAGGTCGGAGCCTGGAGAGGCGCCGAGCAATTCAGCGCAACTGAGGCGGGGAAGCTGAGACAGGACCCTAAAGGAAAATTTTCTTCGGAAGAGGGAAATGCCTTAGGGGGATCAACCATGGACTTTGGACATTGGGTCCGGTAAAGCGGAAAGAGGGCTTTCTGTAACACCCCAATTTTCGGGTGTCACTTTAGTAACTAAAAAATAAAATAAAGCGGAAAAGCAGGTATTTTTTTTTCGTTTTCTTTTTAAATAAAAAGATTTGTTGAATTAAGGACTCAAACCATTCGCGATTAACAACGACTAATATACAATATAAGCACATCCCTCGCTGCAACAACAACAACAAAAAACATCGTCACGAGTGTCCTCAAGTGACAGAAAGTAACATCAAGTAACTGAAAGTAGTGCCCGCAGGCAAACAAGTGCGACCCATCGCTAGAGTCATAAGTTTTATAAATACAGTCCTCCAAGAAAGTAAGTTAGCCCAGGACGGCTTTCAAAAGACCTCTTACGTTCGACAAACTCCCTGTGATCCTCATGGAAGAGAACCACACAAAAAGCTGATAGACGGGGACTGTAACACCCCGATTTCGGTGGCGTCACTTTCGTAACCAAAAGAAAATACTTTAAGCGGAAAACGTGAATTATTTTTTTTTGATAATAAAATGAAAGACTGAAGGTAAATAAACTTCTCGACAAAAGGTAAAAGAGAACTAATATACATCTACGTAAATATATACATGCCCACACTAGTACCAGCCACATCGCGAGTAACCTCAAGCGACGGGTGACAGAAGAAAGTAACGCCCGAAGACAAAAGTACAAACCAAAAGAAAAGTCAAGTGTCCGCAACACTATCCCTCAAAATGAGAATGAGTTAGCCCAGATGGCCTAAAACAGGACCTCTTAGTCCAACCAACTCTCTGTGATTTCCGTAAAGAGAACCCCAAGAAAAGCTAAAGGTCGGGAACCTACCCTGCCCAAAACGAAAGACTGAACATCAGAGCCAAGACGCTACTCCTACGCTAATCCCAACTATGCATCCCCAAGATCGTCGTCTGAATCTAAATCCAAGACGACTATGTCGATGACTGCATTGGTCTCCACAGTTGGTCGAGCGGGTTCTGCACCCGATCCCAAGTCTATAGCAGCCGCGACAGTGGGTGAACTAGTGCCTGAAAAAGTCCCTCCCACAGGCACCTCCTCCGAGGGGTAGACGTCGTCCGAAGGCGACGGTGGTGGTGGCACTCCCAGTCCAGGTCCGCAGTGTACACCCGGTGGCAAGTTGAAGCTGATAGTGTAGTGCCTCCAAACTCTGTGCGTCAGGCTTGGTATCCGGTCAATGCGATCCTCCATTATTCGCCCCGAATAGATAGCTCGGTGGCCAGCGGGGTCGACCACCCATGAGCCCGGGGTGTCTTGGTCCAACATCTCAAACCTGGTCCCCCCCGAAGGGACGACCGTCTCGTACCAGTCCGCCATACTCAACTGACAATGGCGTAGTCCGCCCAAACACACACAGAAGACGCGAGGGTCAACTCCAAAGAATTATATAAATATTAAAGCCAGATATATATATGGGATAATAATTATTAGCCTCTCAGGCTTAGAGTTTAGGGATAACATCCTAGGGTTGCATATATCACAATGAATATAAAGATAATAATAAGAATTAGCATGCCTCAAGTAGGATAAACAGGTACCAATCACACTCAGCAACTAAGTCAGCATGTATGTTGCATGAAATGCAATGCTGGGTAACAAAATGCATTCCGGAAGAAGGATGGACATCAACGAGACGGCCCTAACACCAGCCACGGTGGGTACCTTCCTGCTCGCGTGTCTCTTACACCACACAAAAGTAGTCAGATCAGCAGTGAACCCGTAGGTCTGCCATTCCGTCTGCTACTGAGGACCACCGTAGTGTCCTAAATATGGAAATCCGGGTCTTATGACCATTTTGGAATCCACCGAGGTCCGGTAATCCGCCGTGTATTAACCTCAAAATGAGTGCATGAATGCAAGTGATTAGCCAAACAACGTCTCCGACCTCACTCGACACGTCGTCACGTGTTCTAGCTAACTTATTGTCTCTAAAAAGCCTACCCTAAGGCAAACGTCGATTCTGCGACAAAATGAATTAATCAAAAAGAAGAAGAATGTACTTTGGAACTCATGGTTCCCGGCTAAACTTTAGATAGCCAATCAATAAACTGCTCATCGAGCGAAAAGGTACCGAAGTACTTGGAAACTTATAGTCTCCGGCTAAACTTTAGATAGCCAAACATTAAACTGCTCATCGAGCGAAAAGAGTATAAGCGTACTCGGAAACTTGTAAGTTTCCTCAAGACTTGGACTCGACGACACTTCTCATATTTCCCAAACTAATATTCAGGCTCTAAGCTCTTATCTAAGATTATTATTATTGTTCAAAGTATTTAGAAGTTGATTAATGTCTTATGAGTTTTCCGTGATAAAATAGTTTTCATTTTAACCTTATAATACTTCCTAAGAGTTTTTAGAGATCCCATAATCTCAAATAATTCCCTGAGAAGGTCTCGATCCATTAAAACATAACAAGGTCCGAACTCCGTTCGTCCTTTAAAACTCTCTCAAAATCTCATAAAAATTCGGCATGACTTGCCCGTAATCCTCACTTTCCAGAAACATAGGCACGAGTGGAATAGCATCAATGAAACAGCTCAACCAATAGGCATAACCAGCATATTCCAACACATCCTAAGTTAACCATGTAGCACATAGCATGTGAATCATTTAGCACACAATATCATGGCATCAAGTACTCAACAAGGTCGGCCGAAGCCTCAGAGAACAATTCAGACATTTAGCAATTAAGTGCATAACACATAAGCCAAGTCGAACTTGTCGACACCTAAAGCATTATCTAGTAATTCAGAGAGTAGCCCTCACCTGTAACTCCTCCAGCGTTTTCCTCACAACCTCCTTCACGTTCCTCGCCTTGATCTCCAGGAAACTCCTCAAAAGAACCTTAAGCCAAATCACAGAAATCAACACATTGAGTCAGAAACTCAGCAAGCAATAAGTCCTAGGGTTACACGGTACATTACAAACTCTGTGGTACGACAATCTAACGCGTTAAGACAAGTTTTCGAAAAAGTCGGATTTCCTTCCCCCCTTGGTATAGCTCTCGGCCACTTTCCTTAATTGGGAGGGTCGATTTTTCTTCGATCAAACTTGGTTCCTAGGTTAACATAAGCCGTAACTAAGACGGTTCTAAGCTCGGAAAAATTTTCGGATCGAAAACTGATATAGGGGCAGTTTGGTCATTATTTTTAGCTCAGAATTTCAAAATTGGATTTTTGAAAAACAAATTGGATGGGGACGTCCACAACGACGTTTATGACGACAAATCCTACTAGCACTAAGCCAAGTCGATAGATTAGAGCGTAAAGGTTGCGACTTTGCCGAAAAATGGGTATTTAGGGTAGAAATTGATCCCGGCGGCATTTCGTCGACATTTGACAAAATCTAATCCGCAGAACACGCTCAGGAGCATGCAGGGAAGAAGTTTAGACGCTGAAATCAACTGATTTGAACAGTTTTTCAAAAACCTCAAAATTTTGAACTCAGAAAGTCGCAGGAGAAATGGACAGAAACGACGATTCGAAGGAGAGTATAGATTACCTACCTCGAGGTCTTCGATTAGTGACGAACGGTGAAGCAAACGGGCAAGAATCGACGAAGATCCGGATCTCTCTCTCTCTCTAGGAACTCGCGGTTTTGGGGTGGGGGAAAATGGGTTTTTTGTGAAAAAATCTAATTTTTCAAGCTATTTATAGGTTTTGGAAAAAACGGAAAAATGATTTTTTTGCGATTCCGATTTTTCCTGCGCGTTCCTCTGCGCATTCTAAGATAGGTTCTGGCGACAGAATTCCAGAACTCAAAATAGAATTCTTGGAATTAAACCAAAAGATCCAAAATCGGCATAAGTCGGTGTAAGTCGGTTTATCCCGAAAAACTACTTTTTGCAGTGATCGTCGGACGAGAAAACTTCCTTCTGAAGAAAGATTAGGAATGATGAGAGAAGTAGGAGAACGCGGGTAGAATCTTCATTTGAGTTTCCGGATAGAAAAAGTCTTCATCGTCTGTCGATCTTAGGTTTTTCGAACTATCAGGGATTCCGTTTCGGCAAACTTCCGAGAATTGGAATTTGACGTTCGTACTTTCCAGGATTTCGCATCGAAATAATTGTTTAAGGACGGAAAAGAGAAGTTCTAACATTTCTCTGAGGATTTTTGGAATTAGTTTCCATCGTGTCCTAAAGCGTAAATTAACTATTCACTAATACCTTTGACCTAGGATTAAGCGTATGTTAGTCGTGCTATAACTCTTTCGGTTTTTCGATAAATTCTTGGACTTTTCCTGAACCTCTTTCCTTCCCAAATTTATCTTAATCAAATAACTCTTTTATTTTATTCACTTATCCAAAGCGTTAAAACTTGGGCCTTACAGGGACCTACCCTGCCCCAAAAAGGGAAATGACAATCAGAGCTATGACACTAACACCCAACCTTAGTAAGCTCTAAACACCCATACCCTATATGTAACACCCCGATTTCGGTGGCGTCACTTTAGTAACCAAAAAGAAAGTTTAAGCGGAAAAACGTGAATATTTTTTTTTTTTTTGATAACACCATCGAAGACTGGAAGAAATAAAACTCTACAACAAAAGCTAACTAGTGTATAATATAAATACAGCCCCCGCTGTAAGTAGCAAACCACGTCACGAGTAAACCTCCAGTGACGGAAAGTAGTAGAAAGTAGCGCCCGTAGGCGAAAGGTACAGACCAAAAGAAAGGTCAAGTGTTCGCATCACTATCCCTCAAAAATGAGAATAAGCTGGCCCATCGGCCCAAAACAAGACCTCCTAAGTCCAGCCAACTCTCTGTGATCCCCGTAAAGAAACCACACAAAAAGCTATCGGCGGAAAACTACCCTGTTCCCAAAAAAAACAAATGATGTTCAGAGCTAAGACTCTACTCCTACACTAATCCCATCTCGAGGAGCTCACACCAGCACTAAAACCTACATGCTAGCATGATCGTCGTCCGAATTCAAAATCCAGAGCGACCTAGTCTATGTACACCATCCGTCCTCCTCTCGCTACCGCGATACGCTCCTGTTCCAGCATCTCAACTCTAGTTCCCCCCGAAGGGTGAACCATCATGATCTAGTCCGCCCTGGACATCTGACAAAGGGCGTTTGTCCGCCAAAGCACACACAGAAGACGCGAGGGTCAACTCCAAAGAATTATATAAATAATAGCATCGATAGATACAGATAATAGAATAACCACTTAGGCTTATAGCTAGGGATAACATCCTAGGGTTGCATATTCCATAATGAACATAACAGCAATAATAACAATTAACATGTTCCAAATAGGATTAACAAATAACACTCACATTCGACAACTAAATTAGTATGCATGTTGCATGATATGATATGCAGGTTGACCCAGTCAACCACATGCATTCCGGAAAGGGATGGACATCAAACGGATCAGCCCTAACACCAGCCACGGTGGGACCATTTTGGCCCGCGTGCCTCTTACTCCAACGACTGCGGTAGTCAGATCAGCAGTAAACCCGTAGGTCTGCCATTTCGGTCTGCTACAAGAGACGTCTACAAACGCTCTTACACGGCATTCCGGGTCTTATGACCATTTTGGAAACCGACGAGGTCCAGAGTACGTCCTGTGTTAATACCCCATTAATGTTGCATGAATGTAGGATGATTAGTCAAACAACGTCTCCGAATCTCACTCGACACGTCGCCACGTGTTCTATCTAAATTAAAGTCTCTAAAAGTTTACCCTAAGGTAAAGTCGATTCTGCGACAAAAGACAACACTTCACAACAACACATAACTCATGATGATCTACAAATCATCCGACTCATCTCAATCCGATGGTCGTAACTGCTCAATGAGCAAGAGTATCAACATACTCGGGAACTATCAATTCCCCGGACTTATCCCCAGGATAGCCCAACCACACATAGCTGCCCCAACAGCACAAGAGCATCAACATACTCAACACAGCTGCTCCAACAGCACAAGAACATCGACATACTCAACACTTCCCAACTTCCTCAACGATTGGATCCGACGACACTTCTCGTTTTCCAAAAACTAAGATTTGCATCCGAAGCTTCCTTTCGAGTTTATTATCTTTATTTAAAGATTTAGAGGTTGTTTAATGTCTTATGAATTTTCTTTCAAAATAATATCCTTTTTAGTCTTATCGCAAATCCTATAAGTTCTCGGGATCTCCTAATCCCCAAATGACTCCAGAGAATGTCTCGATCCATAAACATCATAACAAGGCCCGAATCTCATTCGTCCTATCAAACTTTCTCAAAACTCTCAAAATAAAATCGGCATGACCTGCCCGCTATTCTCACTATTCAGAATCTCAGATATCATAGCAGCAGCATAATTAACTCATCGCAGTCAACAACATGTCATATATCGATACATCTCAGAATAAACACATAGCACTTAGCATATAAAGCATGCACCACACATCCTAAATTACCCAATTAGCACTTAGCATGTAATTCACTCTCAAAAGCATTCAGTAGATGAATCATCTACATTGTCAGCCGAAGCCTCAGAAAACATTTTCCAATCACACACAATCCAGTGCATAAACAGTAAACAATGTCGAAAGCATCGACCCTAAGCATTAACTAGAGATTCAGTGAGATGCCCTCACCTGTAGGTTCTCCAGAATGATCGTCTAACGCTTCCTCACAAGCAAAGCCTTGTTCCTCGGGAAACTCTTCAAAAGCACCTTTAGAACAAAACCATAGAAATCAATCAAAATCTATCGGAAACTAAGCTATCAATACTCACTAAGGTTACCCGAAGTAGTACATACTCCGAGGTACGATAATCTAGCGCGAAAGACAAGTTTTCGGAAAAGGAAATTTTCCTCCTCCCCCTTAATAGGTTCGGCCACTTTTGGTAATTGGGGAACTCGATTTTTCTTCGATCAAACTTGGTTCCTATGCTTTCATTAGCCGTAACTAAGGGTATTCTGAACTCGGAAAAATTATCGGATCAAAAACTGTCGTAGGGGTATTTTGGTCACTATTTTTAACTTAGAATTTCAAACCTGAAATCCCAAAAATCAAATTTGACAGGGACGTCACTAACGACGTTTATGACAACTAATCCTACTAGCACTAAGCTAAGGCGATAGTTTTCAGCCTAAAGGTTGAAGCTTTACTCCAAAAACTCCAAAAATGGGTATTTAAGGCTAAAATTGATTCTGGCGGAAATCCGGCGGCATAACGGAAAATCTAATCTGGCAGAAGTGATCTTGGGCACATAAGGAAGAGGTTTAGAATCAGAAATGAAATATTCAGGATAGTTTTGCAAAAACCTCAAAACTATCAGCTCAGAAAAGTCTACAGAAAAGCTATGGAAAAAGCGATCAGAGGTAAGGATTAGCGACTATACCTCGAAACCTTGAAGCAGCAACTGATTGATCAACGATCAAGCAAGAAATGAAGAAAAGCTCTTCTTCCTCTTCCTTCTATGGAGCTCGCGGCCTTGGAGAGAAAATGGAGGAGTTTTTGTAATTTTTCTCACCTTTCTTGCTATATATAGAGGTTGGCAAAACGCGGTAAAATGAAAGTTTCGCGAATCTGATTTTTCCGGCTTCATTCTCCATGAATTCTAAGATATGTTTTGGCGAAAGAATTCCAAAACTAAAATGAGGTCTCCTTGTATTTTTAGCGACTAATGCATAATCGGTACAAAACTATTTTACCCGATAAGTTGCTTTTTGCATCGAATGTCGGAATGGAAAACTTCCTTCTGCAGAAAGATTGAAATCATCAAGAGAAATGGGTGTACGCGTGTAGAATCTTCATTTGATGTTCCGAATAGAAAAAGTCTTCATTGTCGGTTGATTCTAGGGTTTTGAAATACCAGGGATTCGGTTTCGGCAGACTTCCGATGATTGGAATCGGACGTTCGTAGATCCTAGAGTTTCGCCTCGAAACGATTGTTATATATGGAAAAAGAGAAGTTCTAACATTTCTCTGAAGATTTTTGGACTTAACTTCCATCGTGCCTAAAAGTGAAAACTAGCTATATACTAGGGTTTCTGACCTAGGTTTAAGCGTGTAACGATCGTGCTATAACTTTTATCGATCATTATGCAATCCTTGGACTTTTCCTGAACTTTCTCCTTCATAAATTTATTTCATTTGGTAAACTCTAGTTCAGGTTTCCCTTCACGATACATCAACCCTAATCGTGAATAGGATTTTATTCACTTAGCATAAGCTTAAAAACTTGGGTCTTACACTATACTTCCATCCTCGACCCTCATCTGGTCATGCATTCTGTCTGGGTCCTCGTCGAAACTTCAGTAATGGTCATTACGCTCCTGGTCCTCCCCGAGTGACGAATCATCACGAACCAGCTGTCGAACGTCTGGCAGCAGGACAACCACCCAAACACAAACATACAAACAAAGCCAAGGCGCTAGGGTCAACTTACAGAATACAATAGATATACAACCAACATTTGAAGAATAAGGGGGTATATATATATATATGTGTGTGTGTGTGTGTGTGTGTGTGTGTGTGTGTGTGTGTGTGTGTGTGTGTGTGTGTGTGTTGTATATATACGTATAAGTTCTGTGTTGCCTACCCCAAGGTATATACATAGCATGTTATCAAACCCCTAATAATAATCCGATCATCAACATCTAAACACATATAATTAAAGGGCATGCCATGTCATGCAACGTCAATCATAATAAGATGCATGGTGTGCCAATGCAGAATATGCTGACACAAATCTGAATAACGTCACTCTGCTTGGCGACGGGACAAATCAACGGTATTGCCACTTAAAGGATGGGCACCTCGAGACGGTCGTAACACTGGCCTCGTGTTTAACCATTTTTGCTCGGGTGTCTCTAATCACCTTTGGCTATAATCAAGACGGTGCAAACTCTACATGGTTTGACCATTTCTGCTTGCTATTTCGAACATCAACAGGAACGATACAACTCTACACGGATGATCGTCACTTCCTATTGTGCCAGGTATAGTCAGGACCGATTCAACTCTGCATGGCTGATTGTTACTTCCTGCTATACCGAAGTACTCTGCTTGGCACTTCATCGCGTGTATGCATGAGTGCAATATGATTAGTAAAACAACGATTCGCCCTCACAAGTACGTGTTTAATTACAAATCCCAATAAAGACCCAAGTGTTTAATGTCGACCCTGACGACATAAACCCCAATGGGAGAGTACTAGAGTACTCGGTGACCTCCTCTCGTCACCGTGGATCACCCTCCTGGCGTCCACCAAATTATTCAAGAAGTGCAAGGAAGCACTTATTTCCCTTATTAGTTATGTTGACTCATCCACTTGATGGCCAAGCAACGACTCAACGAGCGAGAAAGGTATTACCCACGCTTAGTTTCTTGCTCAAAGCATGGCTTGTCGACTTATTCCCGTATTTCACAATTATTTGCAATTCCTAAGTTTCCCTAAGGTCATCGTTAATTAATTAAAGCGTTTCAAGTTGACTTAATTCAATTATGATGTTTATCGTCAAAATCCAAGTTTCATGAATTATCAAGTTCCATGTTCTAACTAATCAAAGTTTCCCGAATCCCCCAAATAAAATCCCCGGGAAAAGTCTAAGCGTTCAAAAGAAGGGCTAGGTCTCGGACCCCCGTCAGAACCTGCCTAGGGTTATTATTTCAACCCAAATGATCAAAGAAACTCAATTCAAATGTCCTACACTCCGCAATTACGTCACAGCGCACGATTCGACAACGATATCAATATCTCAAGCTATAAGAAGCAATACGACAATAATTATGTGCGAAAATCATAAGACAGAAACCAGTAAACGGCTGAATCCTCTCAGAAAACGGAGACACACGTCTCATATCAGTTCACTCGACCGAAGCCTCAGAAAACATTTTCCCATAAAGCGATAAACAATATTCAATGCAATGTTCAATATCAAGCATTATTCAAGTCGAATTTATCGACGTCTATAAATCAATAGCTAGTAAGTAAGTTGCCCTAACCTCGAGTTGTTCCAATCTCGCAGTGCAGGTCTCGCTCACAAGCTTGTTCAGTCAACCCCAAAGTTTCCACAATTGAACCTTTGAGCAAACAAAGCAATAATGAATCAAAACAAGTCGATACAGTCGAAACAATCCTAACTAATGTTCGACAACACTCACGAAGTATCAGAGTACAACATTCTAACACGAATGGAAGAGTTTCCCCGAATGGGTAAGTTTTGACTCGTGAAACCAAACTAGAAATTCTAATATTTACCTTTGCTCACTAAAACGCACATAACTCGAGCTACAGAACTCGGAATGACACAAAACCAAAGACAAAATTTTGGCGACTCGAAGGGCTACAGTAAGCATAAGGCCAACCTTGCCCAGATTTGAGTTTCCTCACTGTCCTAACACAAATAGGTCTCGACCACTCTCCAATTTAGCGTTTCGGCGCTTTTTCTTCGAACTAATTTAATTCCTAGGTAGTTTTAGGGTAAAACTAGGGCAAGGAAACTGTCGGAAAAATTTTAGAACGAGCGGGTCGATATACGACTAGTTAGGGGCACTTTGGTCCAAAATTAAACCTCAAAAACTCAAAGTTGAAACTTTGAAAAACAAAATTGATGGGGTCGTTCACAACGACATTTATAGCAACTAATCCTAAGGGCGCAAAGTCGGATTGTGGCTTTTTAATCAAAAAGTTTCAATATGTGAGTAAATGGGTTTTTATACCGTTTTTCATATCTACGGCGACTCGATCGAAATCGGCGCGCATCGGCGAGAGATTTAGCTTGTTGGGTAGTCACAGAAGGTAGTTCAAAAGAAAAATCGGGAAAATCAGACAATTTTAGTAAAAGCTCGAAACTAGGAGCTCAGAAAGAGATAAAGGAACGCGATATAAAAGATGATCAGAGGTAAGAATAAGCAAGAGTACCTCGATGTCGCGAAGTAGTAACGAACAACACGAAGATCGGTCAAGAAACGGCGAAGATCTCTCCTCTCCCTCTCCTCCTCAAGCTCGCGGCCACACACATGGAAAATGACAAGTTTTTTTGTTTTTTCTTTTCTATTTATAGGAGAGAGAAATCGGGGGGAAATGAATATTTCGCGATTCCAATTTTCGCAGTACGTTCATCTGTGAATTCTAAGCGAGATTCTGGCGACAGAATTCCAGAACTCAAGACAAGTCTCTTGAATTTGAAGAAAACGATCCAAAAGCGGGGCGAGCTAAAATGCTCCGAAAAACTACTTTTTACTGTGAAAGTAAGAAGACAAAACTTCCTTCTGAAGAAAGGTTTGAAACGTCGAAAGAAATCTGGTAGCGCGAATGGAAACTTCGTTAGAAGCTCCGAATGAAAAAAGTCTTCATTAAGGGCTTAAATTCAAAGTCTTGAGAGGATAGAATTTAGCGTCGTCGGACTTCAGAGAAGTGAAACCTATCGTGCATACAGTCCAGAGTTCCGAAATGAAACACTGGTCGAGGGAAAAATAAAGAGAGCTTCTTATTTTTCTAAGGATTTTGAATTTCGCTTAAACAGCGCTTTAAGAGCGGAAATAGCCTTTTTCGGACACTCTCAGCCTTAGTCGGTGTGGAAATGGCTCGTGCTAACTCTTATACTGACCATAGTACTATCTTCAAGCAATTTCCTGAACGTTATTCTTCATCAAGGCGTCCAAAACAACATTATCCTTTACAAGGTCCTTTTGCGGTTAAACCGATTCTACTCTTGGGTTGAAAAATAATTAAAAATAATTATTTAAATCCACGTCTGAAATTTGGGTCTTACACTTTCCCTCCTTTCTGCGTGAATGCCGAGGGGTAGGAGGGGTGAACAATGACCCGGAAGTACCGACGGGCCAAGTAGGAGTTGTAATCAACTTGGAATGGAACAAATCGTTCTCGACCCGGCCGGGGCGCCAGAGCAACCTAGTCGTGGGACCCCAGGGATCGAGAATCAACTTCAAAGAAAAAGGAAAAAAGGGGAAGGGAAGGCGCTACATAGACACTACTACAGAGGATTTCAAAACACCTCACATAGGCCCAGGCGTGGGGGTGAAGTTGACAAGGGGAAACGTTGACATCGCGCAGCACTTGGGTGAGAAACGGGGAGAAAGGGAGTTTAACGCCAAGATCGAGGAACGAATATTCGTATACAAAAAAGAAGTGGGAAAACAGGGGATTATTAGGTGTGCGGTGTTGCCAGGGGTGGTCTTGACCTCGGCACCCGGTGGTGCGAAGGAGGTTCTCCAACAACGGGGTGCTACAAAGACCGCCAGACCTGCGAACAAGGTCGGAAATAGAATCGCTGGTGGAAAGCTCTGATGGCTGGTCAAGGATTCCTTGGGTACGAGCATCCTGGACGAGGGGAGGAAGACTGGCGAAGGTTTCCAAGCTGTGAGCTTTGATCTCCTCTATGAAGGGGAGGGTTCCTGTCAGGGGCATGATAAAATGACGAGAGAAGGGACGAAAAACTAACCGGAAGAAGGCTGTGTGAGGGGGAGCAAGAAGTGTCGGGGTCTGCAGAGTCGTCGAGGGAAGCCGGTGCAAAAGCCAGAAGCAAGGATGAGAACAGTTGACAATAAGTGGTGAATAATGGAGCAAGGGAGGATCTAAAAGCTAAAGTTGGTAGCAGTTGGGAAATCGTGTCCCATCGCGGTAAGGTGGAATGATTCCACTAGGAGAACGTGACGCGGTTTTTGCGGGAATGGGAACGACAATGAGTGAAAGTTGCAACCGCTGAAGTTCATTGGTTTAAATTCAAATTGACAGGCTTTATTGTGATTTGAAGGGACATATCGGAGATAGCGGTTAAGATTTTGTAAGATTCGTTGGACCTAGAGCTATCCTAATGCGTTACATGTGGCTTACACGTGTCAATTTATCGTGGTCCGCGGTGATCATTGTTGGAACAGGGCGAGGGATCCAAGTGTTGTCGCCCCACAAGCCGACTTGTGGACTCAATGGGATCAAAGGAGTTCGTCGGGAAAGTCAAAGAACTAGTCTTAGATTCTAGTTACCAAGCCATGTTGGCAATTATGTTAAGTTGTAAGGTTTTGGCTTTAGGTAATTTACTCATGATTGTCGTCTTGTATCTGCTTTTTCTTTAAAAGACACACTCAGCTCTCATGCTTCGAGCTCGGTGTCTTGTGGACTTGTGGACTGGGTGAGACCTATGGTCCCTCGCCCAGGCGCGCCAGCCCGGGGCGACGCGCGAGTCAGGGAGTTGGGCCTTTTCCTGGGAGGCCCAATTGGCCTATTAGGAAAAGTTAAGGGCGCCAAGCCCAAACCCCGAATGTATAAATAGGGAGCGGTTACCAATTGTAAGGGATTCTTGGCTCATTTGAGAAGTAACAACTCGAAATTCAGTTACATTCTCTCTCCAAGCGGTTACGCTGTCAGTCTCTCTAGATTCTCACTTCACGATCTTGTCACCATAGGTACTGTACCTCATCTCTATGTTTTTGGATAGAACAGGAGGATTCCTAATGAATTTGTAATTTTTCGAGAACAAATGATGATGACTATTTGTCGATTATACCGTTTAATATATGTTAGTTTTCTTAAATATACAAAATAAAAATAAGGACACGATACAGTAGAAGAGAAAGGTGCAACGATGGTATAGAGAAGAGAAAAAATATTGATTGTGTGTTTTTCTCATTGTAGAGAAGATTGGTACATATAGAATACAAAGTAACGGTTATATATGTATATGAGGAAATGTAATTATGAGTCTTTATGATCATTTATTTAGTTGGACTCCATGAATTAATGCAGTACATTCATTCAAATTGTCTTCCAATGGTTTGATTGATTTGTCTTGATTGGATGCTATAATTAAGGAATCATCATAAATAAATAAATAAATATATATATATATATATATCCTATAAATTTTATTTTATGATTAACAAAATTTATTTCATCTTTATATAAATATATTTAATATTATTTATTACTAAGAATTGAGTCAATTTTAAATCTTAATAAAATTAGCAATTGATTTTTTCAATCATTAAAATTTCCGACCAAAAGTTACTAGTATCTCATTAAATAGGAAATGATAATTTTGGTCTGTTGTCTAACAAAAATATTTCCAAATATGTTATTTATTAACTATTGTAATATATTTTCATTTCTTATTTTTATTTTCTGAAAATAGCTTTCCTTTTCAATTTTTTAGGATTTAGAGAGCGTGTTTGTCTTCCCTTCCCATTTTCTATTTTCAAAAAAGAAAATACTCAAAATATGTTTAGTTTGACAACTCTTGATATAAAATTAATAAGCATGATTTGTAACTTTATAGTGATTATATTAAATGCGTAATTTTCCAACTTTCAATAGTTGAATAATGCATTTTTCATATTTGTAGTAATATATAATTAAAATAATCAATTTAATTCTTTTAATCTCAAAAATTACCTATTTTGTAAATTATTATTGCATGGCTACTATGTAAATCAAATTTGAGGTAGCGTTTTTCATGCTTCAATTCCTATTGTTAACACAATAGTTTGATGGACCCTTAATTTGCTTTTTTTTTTTAGTGAAACATAGTTTGTTATCCTATTAATTTGCAATGAATTAATCTGCCTTCAAACCTTCCATCACTACACTTTTAAAGAGATATAAGAATGAAAAAAGAGAAATAAAATATATGATATGTGTGATTTAATGGAATCAGTAGAGAGACATGAAGAAAAACTACGTGAAAATAAAATATATAAGAGAAAGTGAGTAGTGATTTACAAAATAATAAGTATAACTACCCGTTTCAAAAAAACTAACGTAAAATAAAACTACATAACGCACGTGAAAAAAAAAATACATAGGCTAGTTTCTTGGCTTATTAAGTAAAAAGGAAAAAAAGTCACGTTCTTTGATTCGAACCCACGACTGTAAAGTGTTTAGAATAAAAAAACAGTAAGTTTGAGCTAAAACTTTAAAATTTAAAACAGTGCCACCGCATTTTCATTTCCGGAAACAGAAAAAACGAGATTTTTTTTGTTTTTATTTTTAAGCCTATTTTATAAAATATTTTCTTTGGAAACATTTTTTCTACCTTATTTTCTGTTTTCAATGAAAATGAAAACAGAAAATGACTAAACCAAACAGGCCCTTAACTACTTATTTCAAATTTTGAAAATTGGCATTAATTTTTCATACTTATTACATTTTATTTTCGGTTTTAAATTTGCATATATAATTAATTACAGTTCAAATTCAACTTTTAATTTTTTTTCTTAATTCAGGATACTAAATACATATCCTTTACTATAATTAATTATCAATTAAATTTAATTAAAGATTGACTAAATAACATAAATATTGCTGATGACCCTAGTTTAGTGGTGTTTTTAGGGTCATTCCTTTGTTAGTTTTGCGTCTTTTTGTTGAGTCTCATGTAGTGTTTCATGCATTATCATGCATTTTTATATTTCTTTGTAATTTTATTTTGTTTTGGTATTTTTGTAGTTTTATAGGGACCTTTCTTGCATTTTGAGTATCTTTAGGACTTGCATATCTTTTCTATTTTAATTGAGGGTCTTCTTTGCTAATTAGCTCTTTGAGTTTCTAGATTCTTCTTTTGCTTTGTGCCTAAGTTACCAGGTTTGAACTGAAAAAGAAGGAAGACCAAGAAGCATGGAATTGAAGGAGGGCTTAAAGAGGCTTGAAGAGGAGTTATGAAGAAGCTAAAAAGTCTTTCCAGCGAGCTTTGGGCGCCTAGGCGCTGGGAATTGGCGCCTAGGCGCTAGTTATATTTTCTGAACCTCCTGGATTTGGCGCCCAGGCGCTGGGAATTGGAGCCCAGGCGCGGGGAATTGGCGCCTAGGCGCCAATTACCTTCCAGAGAGCATGTTTTCAGCTTGAATTGGCGCTCAGGCGCTCTGAATTGGCGCTTGAGCGCCCAGACTCGCCTGTTTTGCCTATAAATTGGTTTTTAGGCATTTTTCTTGGGACCTTTTGTCAATTTCTCATATTGTAATAAGTTAGAAGAGAGGTTTTGAGTTCTGGAGCTTGAGGAGCTTTCTCTAAGCCTTATGTTCCAGGTTTCATCTTTACTTTCTTGTTTGGATTTCATAGCCATGCTTGGCTAAAACCCTTTTTGCTTTGGGTTCTTTGTAAGACTTTGAATGTTTTAGCTTTCAATCATTTTCTATTCATGTTGTTCTGAGTAAACCCTTGAATCTCACTCCTATGCTTTATCTTTCAAGCTTGAATGCATGCTAGTTTTTTACTTTTCTATAATCATAACGATAGTTTGTTATAGAATTGGGACTTGTTGTGAGATTACCTCTACTATACTTGCTGCTAGGAATAGAGGAAGGGTTGGGGTTTGTTGGCCTGAAATGTATGCTTAGTGCTTCTAGCAAATGTTTAGGTTATCAAGGAATTGAACCTATCTTTTGATTAGAAAGGGTTTTCTTTACGAGGCATCGATAGATGACTATTTAGGCTAGAACATCAAGGAGAGACTCATGATTTATTGAATAGGAAGGTTTGCTAAAACTGAATTAGTTGAACAAGAATCCAAGGCAATCTTTCTTCTGAATTTCAATCGCTTTATTACTCGTTCACTTGTCTTTCACATAACCAAAGAAACAATCAACCTTTAAAACTGAGTTTTACTTGCTTTTCAACCTTGAACTTGACTCTTAAACTGAATTTGCAGTCTAATTCCCTGAGGTTCGATAATTTAAAACCGGGTATATTCTGTACACTTGCAGATTGACCAACAATTGCTTTAAATAATTATATCCTATTTTAAACACTACAACTTTTATCCATAATTAACTGTTAAATGTAACTCAGATGGAAGCTTTAAAGGGCTGGAGAACATGTATGGGGCCGGTGGAGTGATTAGAGACCAGAATGGCCACTGGGTTGTGGGTTGTTTCGCTGCTGGGATGGAGGGAAGCGCTTTTAAAGCTGAAGCTCTGGGTTATGGGACGTGCTCAAGGTAGCTTGGAAGAAGGGATTTCGTAAAGTTCTTTGCGAGGTGGACTGCGCTGAATTGGTTACAGTTTTGGCAGATGCCACGGTAGTGCAATTTCATGTGGAGTTCTTGGTTCTCTCTTAGATTTTACTGCTGCTGCAGAGAGCTTGGGATGTGAAGATCAATTTGATTCATTGGGATAGCAATATGGTAGCAGACTCATTGGCAAGACGTGGTGCTTGCAGCAGTTCCTCTAGGTTTTGGGTTAGGGATAGCCCTGACCATGAGATTGAGTACCTTCTCTTGAAGGACTCTCTGTCAGTTCCTTAGCTTTTCGTTGTTTTTTTGTAATTTTCCGATGCATCATAAAAAATACATTTGATTGCTATTTCGAAATATTATCTTTTAAAAAGTTAAATGAATAATCAATTTTTTTTTATATCGAAGAAGGTTTTCTACTAAAAGAATTATGTCACGTGTCCTCGTCCTAGACATGTAAGTTTCCCTCCAAGATGAAAATTATTATTCCAATAATTTTTTAATAAAATAATTGAGTAAAATCAGCATTTAATTTTAATGCTTGATTCCCTATGAATAATTTGAATTTCCATTTCAAAAGAAATTGAATTTCAAATAAAACATTAATATTGACTTTCTCGCCAACCATATCATATATTTTTGGACAGCAAAAACAAGTTTTATTCATCATTCCAACCATTTCATATTACATTTAACTATAAATGTTAAATTAGTTTTTTTTTTAAAACCAAACATATATATTAATTAGCCTGGTGGTGTTGTTTTCTTTCTTTTAGTGTTGATGTATCAAAAAAAAAAAGTGGCACCAGCCAGAGTACATTTAACAAAAAAAAAATTCAAAAGCAAATATTTTATATATATGGAATGAAGAATAGATAAGAGTACATCATCCATCTTTAAAGGAAAAAGAAACCCCAAAACAATGCCACGAATCTAAAGAGCAACAACCGATCTTTAATGTTTAGGCGTGCTTTAGTTTTAATGTTTAATTAAAAGTTAATCAATTTAATACTAATTAATTAAAAATTATTAAAATTCCAAATTATTCATCAAATTAATCATAATTACTATTTAATGAAAATTTTCAAATAAAATAAATTTATTTCTTCTTTCTACGTGTTATAAAATATAATAAAATTTTAGTTTTTTTAAAATCTGAATTCGAAATTTATCAATGTAATACTAATTCACGAAAAATTTATTATATTCGAAATCATTCATCGAAGTAATCATTATTAATATTTAATGCAAAATTTAAAATTAACGAAATTTATTTCATCCTATTTCCGTGTTATAAGATATAACAAAAATATGATTTTATTTAAATTCAAATTTAAAATTAATAAATTCTATACTAATGAATGCCAAAATTATTCAAATTTGATATTATTAATAAAATTAATTATTATTAAAAAATGAAACGATGCCTGAAAATACAGAAAGAAACGCATAGATGCATCTTCCTCTCTATTTTTCCATACAAGTATTTGGTTGTTAGTACTGAAATAGAGAAAGAAGCGCAAACTAATGTGTAGCATGCTTGAGAAATGGTTGTGTTACTTCTTCTTTCCACATCGTAACATACAAAATCGAAAAATATGCGATTTGACTCAAGTTTCTATCTACTATGTGTTGATCTTAACAAGTATTACATCAATAAAGAATTAGAGAAGAAATAAAGTAAAAAGATTATCCAAGACATATAATCTAAAGATAAAATATGCACGAGATAGATCGAGTTCAAAAGGCAAACCAAATGTGAACAAAATTTGAATACAATTAAGAGTAAATAGTTGCATTCATGTTTGGGTAGTAAAACAAGGTCGCTTCATTCAGTTCTCGACACTCTCCTCCGACAATACCCCATCACCCTCATCATCAAGTTGCTGCTGGTTCACATTGTTGAACCTCGGGTAAACATATACTTCGCCTGATGTTGTCTCAATGTGAATGAGGAAGAGATTGCTCCTTAACATTCGAAAATAAATAACGGCGCTGCGTTCTACATGGTAACGTTGGCGGAGCATGGTGGTCAGATCATCCATAAAGAAACCACCTTCACCATCATGGTTGACCCGACAATGGAAATAGTTTCCAACAGGGTCCCATACCTCAATAACATCATCTACTATATCGCCCCACATATTCCAGAACCTCTGTGGGATCCTCAATTCTACTTCCTGCAAACACAACAACATAAAATGAGTATCAATGACATAACTAAATAAAGTTTAGAGAATAGGCGAAAGTTGTTTGTTAACCTCTTGGGGTTGCCAGAGCAAGTTGAAACGCTTGTAATCCTGACCCCAGTTCTCAGCAGCCATAGTGGTAATTGAAAGATCAGTATTTGTGATAGTGAAAAAACATAAAAGAGTTGGAAGTGTATTGAGTGTTTGGGAAACAAGGTTCTTTATAAAGACATGAAAATATGTTGCTAGAGGACTCCTAATGAATTTGTTATTTTTCAAGAACAAATGATGATGACTATTTGTCGATTATACCGTTTAATATATGTTAGTTTTCTTCAATATACAAAATAAAAATAAGGAAACGATACAGTAGAAGAAAAAGGTACAACAGTGGTATAGAGAAGTGAAGGAATATTGATTGTGTGTTTTCCTGATTATAGAGTAGATTGGTACATATAGAATCTATATATATGTGAAAGGAAGGTTTTCTTCAAGAAAACCTATGCCATGTGGCACCTCCCAACTCATCCAGTTTCCCTCCAAGAAAAAAAAATGCATTCTAATTTAATTTCATCTATTATTAATAGTTTCTTATCCTATTTGAGTCACTGGATTGTATTTATTATGAATATTATGTTTTTCAAATTTCTAGGAAATTATATTATCACGAAGTTTCTTCTTTCCAATTTTAATTTTAATTTTCAGCATTATTTTTTTTGAATTCAAATCAAATAAATATTTGCTTTTCTAGACACTCATAATTAATTTTCCTAGGTACCAAAAAAGACACTCATAATTAACAAATAATATCTTATAATTGAAATTAATTAATGTAACAAAAAGAATTAATGACGAAGTTTCTTATTAAGAATATTATGTTTTTCAAAATTCTAAGAAATTCTATTATCACGAAGTTTCTTCTTTCCAATTTTAATTTTAATTTTCAGCATTATTATTTTTTGAATTCAAATCAAATAAATATTTGCTTTTCTAGACACTCATAATTAATTTTCCTATGTACCAAAAAAGACACTCATAATTTAAAAATAATATCTTATAATTCAAATTAATTAATGTAACAAAAAGAATTATTGACGAAGTTTCTTATTAAGAATATTATGTTTTTCAAATTTCTAAGAAATTCTATTATAATGAAGTTTCTTCTTTCCAATTTTAATTTTAATTTCCAGCATTATTATTTTTTCAATTCAAATCAGATAAATATTCTGCTTCTTGACACTCATAATTAATTTTCCTATGTACCAAAAAAGACACTCATAATTAACAAATAATATCTTATAATTGAAATTAATAACTGTAACAAAAACAATTAATGACGAAGTTTCTTACTAATAATATTATGTTTTTCAAATTTCTAAGAAATTCTATTATCACGAAGTTTCTTCTTTCCAATTTTAATTTTAATTTTCAGCATTATTTTTTTTAAATTCAAATCAGATAAATATTTTCTTTTCTAGACACTCATAATTAATTTTCCTATGTACCAAAAAAGACACTCATAATTAACAAATAATATCTTATAATTGAAATTAATTAATGTAACAAAAAGAATTAATGACGAAGTTTCTTATTAAGAATATTATGTTTTTCAAATTTCTTAGAAATTCTATTATCATGAAGTTTCTTCTTTCCAATTTTAATTTTAATTTCCAGCATTATTATTTTTTCAATTCAAATCAGATAAATATTCTGCTTCTTGACACTCATAATTAATTTTCCTATGTACCAAACAAGACACTCATAATTAACAAATAATATCTTATAATTGAAATTAATGATTGTAACAAAAACAATTAATGACTCTAATTAAAACTTAAAATTAATTAATATAGTTAATTACTTTTTTGAAATTCAGATTTAATTTACAAAATCAGAATTCTTAAGCTATTTTGAATTTAAATATTTTTTTTTTTGAGTAAGAATTAAAATATTTTTTGATATAATGCAATTTAAAAACAATTCGGATATAAAGAACATAATTAACTATAAAAACCATATCATTTATTATTTAAAAAATTCGAATTCATGGTGAAATTAAATTATTTACAAATATTTTTATTTGAAATTTTATAACTAATTTTTTTATTGTGAAAATTTTATTATTTTTTTGAACGCCAACGTAGTGTAGACTACACGCTTTCACCTCTTCCAGTACTGAGTACATCATGTTTTGGCACCAGAAGTTTCAGTTGAAGCAAACTTACTGCATGCCAAAATGCTAACAACACAACAAGTCAACACCTACCTATCTGGCTATGAATAAAAGCTCTTTTGTTCTTCGGTCGACCTATCAAAGGTCATCAGATAACACTAGCCCTATCCTTAAGAAAAACCTAATATCAACAGTCATATGTTTTTTTTTTTGAGAACAAAAGATATTGCATTGATAAAAGAAAGAGTTATGAGAACAATCCTCTCATATAGATTAAAAGAAAAACTGAATAAGGAACAAAAACCCCCTCCAAAATATCAACAGTCATATGTATCTTTGAAACAAACACATAAACATGTCACTTTGCCTCTTCTGAACCCTTAAGATAAGAAGATTCACCATCTCCACTGTTGTGCGCCGCAGCAGAGCTTCCTTGGCCGTCTCCACCAGCTGTTCCAGTCTCAGAAGCATCTTGCTTGTTTCCACCACAGGCATCATTCGGACCGGCAGACGAAGGTGGACCGCCACTGCTGCCGCCTCCATGAGCAGCCTCGTTGTTGTGCATTGGATGCATGCCATTATTCATCCCTCCAGGTCTCAGCCCCATCTGCCCTTGGATGGCCTGCTGGTGTAGCTGTGCTGCTGCTGCTGTTGTTGCTGATCCTGCATTTGATGCAGATTGCCAAATTGCATTGGCATTTTTTGGGGGAACATTCCTTGTTGCTGAGCCATTGCTGCAGCCTGAGGATGTTGCATGTAGAACCCTTGTTGCATCGCATGATGTGGCGCCATCTGTGGAGGCATGGCAGGTGTTTGTGGCTGTGAATCATCAATTGCAGCTAAGTACATCAAATTCTTTTGAAGCTGGGCTTGGTATTGGGCACATTCTGCAACATTTACATGGAATTTTATTTGAAAATATATCAAATATTAGAAGAAAAAATTAAAATTCGAAAATATAACAAAATAAATCATAAATTCGATAAAACCTTTTTGTTAATTTCACATTTGAATCCCGAATTTTCTTCAATACATTATTTTTTAAAACTTGTGTTAATATTAGATTGATTGTAAATTAGTATAATAAGAAAATAAATAATTGCAAATTACAAAAAGTATTTTTTTTTAATTTTCACAATATTATTTTTTTAATTTTGAGTCTTTCCAAAAAAATTCAAATCAAATAAATATTTCATTTTTTAGACGCTCACAAGTAACAAAAATTAATGCCTTATAATTAAAATTAATGACTCTAATTAATGCCTAAAATTAATGAATAGATTAGTAATTATTTTTTGAAAGGATAAATAGATTTAATTATGTTTTTGAAATTCAGATTTAAATTACAAAATCAGTTTTCGAAAGCTATTTTGAATTTAAATATTTTTTAATATCATGCAAAATATACCATTTGTTTAATATATTTTTGGAAAGCTATTTTGAAATGATTGTTGACTTTACGAATCAATCATGGTTTATTATTGTACATGAAACATATATGGTAATTTGATATCTATATATATATATATATATATAATACATTAAAACAAGGTTTTTTTTCTAGAATGTATTGCCTTGTGGCACCCCCATATCATCCCAATTCCCTCCAAAACAAAAAAGCAATAACACATTAATTCTTAAAAATATTTAAATCAGGCAGCAAATAAGGATTCTGCCCCTGACCTTGCTATTCCTGTCAAAAAATCGCCTCTAGTTGCTGGTTCTGTGGCCATTGAGGATTCCGCTATTGTTGTCTCGACGGGTGCTACACCTAGTGAAGATTTTAAGGTGTATGTGGATGATGAATTGAAATTTTGCATGAAGGCTGAGTCTGGTTGCGAATTGGATGCACGGGACTGGCGTGAGTATGGCGATCAGATTATTCGTTCTATTATTTCAGACTTTGATATGAGGATGAATGAGTTGAGGGTCACGCCGGTGTCGAAATTTCTTGCGCGGTCCGAATTTGTGACCTGTGTTGCTAGTAAGCCCTTGGTTGAGGGTGTGCGCGATGAGTTAGCGGATGTACATTCGTGTGATCGGGACGCTTGTGCCGATAACGGGTTAGAGGAGGCGCATGTTGCTAGCCATGGTGATGGTTCCACTGAGGTGTCGCTTCATGTTGTGGTCTCTCGTTTTGATGCGTTGTCTAATGAGGGGCATGTGAATGATATTGCTCTAGTTTCGGATGATTATATGGAATCTCCATCTCGCCGCAAGAGGGGTCGGCCGAAAAAGATTATTGGTCGTGGTAGGAATAATAAGGTTCTTGGATTCACTAGACGTCGTTGGAAGAAGAAAGTGTTTGAGGATATAATTTCTGAGGATCTGCAGTCGCCGGCACTATCTGTAACACCCCGATTTCGGTGGCGTCACTTTAGTAACCAAAAAGAAAATAAAGCGGAAAAATATGAATATTTTTTTTTCGATTTGTTTAAATGATAAAATAAAGACTTGTCGAAATAAAGAATCTACAGCGAAAGATAAACATAACTAATGTACAATATATTTACAGCCCCCGCTGTAAGTAGTGAACCTAGTCACGAGTATCCTCCAGTGACGGGAAGTAACCGAAAGTAGTGCCCGTGAGCAAATATGTACAAGCCAGAATAAAAGGTCAAGTGTTCGTAATACAGTCCTCCAAAACGAAAGTAGGTCAGCCCAAAACGGCCTAAACAAGACCTCCTAGTCCGACCAACTCTCTGTGATTTCCAAAAAGAAAACCACACAAAAAGCTAACGGTCGGGGACCTACCCTGCCCCAAAATAAGAACATGACGACCAGAGCTATAACGCTACTCCTACCCTAATCCTGTCCAGAGAAGTACACCCCGGCACTCCCAACTACATGCTGGCATGATCATCGTCCGAATCAGAATCCAGGACGACTAGGTCAATGTCTACAACCATCCCCTCTCTCGCTACTGCAACATGCTCCTGGGCTGGTCTCGCGGGTCCGGGACCCGATCCAAAGTCATCAGCAATAGCAACAGTAGGTGAGCTAGAGTCCGATGAAGTCCCTCCCACAGGCTCCTCCTCCGAGGGGTCCTCGTCGTCAGAAGACGACGGTGGTGGTGGTGCTCCTACACCGGGTCCACAGTGCACGCCGGGTGGCAGATTAAAGCTGACAGTGTAACGCTTCAGTACTCCCTCCGTCAAATGTCCCAGACTGTCGACACGATCCTCCATTATTCTCCCCGAGTAGATCGCTCTGTGGCCAGCGGGGTCGACCACCCATGAGCCGGGGATCTCCTGATCAAGCATCTCAAACCTAGTCCCCCCCGAAGGGTGGACCTTCGTAAACCAATCCGCCATGAACATCTGACAATGGGCGTAGTCCGCCAAAACACAAACAACAGATGCGAGGGTCAACTCAAAGAATTACATAAGTAACACACCCATTAGATAAAGTTTAAGGGATAGATACTTAGGCTTAGAAGTTTGTGATAGCATTATAAATTGTATATCTTCCAATTGAATGTAAATGATGATTACTGACAAATAACATATATCAAGTAAGATTAACAAGTAACAATCACACTCGGTAACTAAGTCAGTATGCATGGTGCATGAATGAGATGACGAGGAACAAGATGCAATCCGGAATGATGGGCACCATCGAGTCAGTCCTATCACCGGCCACAGTGGGATCATTTCCGCTTGGGTGTCTCTTATACCAAACAAAATGTAGTCAGATCAGCAGTATACCCGCAGGCCTGCCATTTCTATCTGCTACTAAGAATCACCGGAGTGTTCTGATGTGGAAATCCAGGTCTTATGGCCATTTTGGAATCCACCGAGGTCCGGCATCCCACCGTGTATAAACCTCAAAATGTGTGAATGAATGCAACGTGATTAGTCAAACAACGTCTCCGACCTCACTCGTCACGTCGTCACGTGTTCTAGCTAACTTATTGTCTCTAAAAAGAATACCCTAAGGTAAATGTCGATTCTGCGACAAAAGACAATTAAATATAAAAAGAGTGCAATCACTCGTGATAACTTCTCGAGTCATCCGAATCATCTAATTCCGATGGTCAAAACTGCTCAGCGAGTAAAGAGTACCAATGTACTTGGGACTTATAGTTCCCCGACTTATCCTTTAGATAGCCAAACAAATAAACTGCTCATCGAGCAAAAGAGTATCAACATACGTAGAAACTTATTAGTTTTCCCCAAAACTTGGATTCGACGACACTTCTCATTTTCCAAAAATAATATCCAAACCCTAAGCTTTCATATGAGATTGTTATCATTATTTAAAGGGTTCAGAGGTTGTTTAGTGTATTATGAATTTTCCTCATAAAATAGTTTCCATTTAGTTTTACCTCTAATCTTATGAGTTTAAAAGATCCCATAATCCCAAGTAACTCCCAAAGAAGGTCTCGATCCGTTAAAACAATAACAAGGCCCGAACCTCCGTTCTTCCCGTCAAACTTTCCCAAAATCTCTTGATAAATTTGGCATAACTGTCTGTTATCCTCACTCTAACGTACAACAGGTATATGTGTGATTGCATAATCAAATTAGCACAATCCAGCAGTCATGGCACATATATCAACACATCCTAGATTAACCATTTAGCAAATAACATGTGAATCAATATCAACACATCCTAGATTAACCATTTAGCACATAACATGTGAGTCAATATCAAAAACAAATCCAGCGATAAATAATCAACATTGTCAGCCGAAGCCTCAGAAAACATTTCCCAGTCAATCACAATCAAGTGCATAAACAATAAATTAAGTCGAATTCTTTGACACCTAAAGCATTATCTAGTATTCAGTGAGTAGCCCTCACCTCCAGTGCGATCCTGCAGCGTTCCTTCACAACCTCCTCCTTCCGCTCCACGGAATTCCTCAAACGAACCTTAGAGCGAAATCACAGAATTCAATCACAATCAGTCAGAGACTCAGCAAACAATAATTACTAAGGTTACACAAAGTATTATAAACTCCGAAGTACGATAATCTAACGCGATAAGACGAGTTTTCGAAAGAGAGAAATTTTCCTCCCCCCATTTTGGTGCTCTCGGCCACACACATGCAATTGTGTTCGGCGCTTTTTCTTCGATCAAACTTGGTTCCTAGGTTATCACTAGTCGTAACTAAGGCGAATTAAAGCTCGGAAAAATTATCGGATCGAAAACTGACGCAGGGGTATTTTGGTCAGTGTTTTTAGCTCGGAAATTCAAAATTGGAATTTCGAAAAACAAATTAGATGGGGACGTCACCAACGATGTTTATGACAACTAATCCTACTGGCGCTAAGCTCAGTCGAGAGTTTTAAGTCTAAAGGGCGAAGCTTTGGTCAGAAAATGGGTATTTGAGCAAAATTGAAACTCGGCGGCAATTCGGCGAGATTCAGCGAAATGTAATCCGCTAAACATGCTCTTGGGCATGCAGGGAATAAGTTTAGACAGAGAAATCAAGTTATTTGAACATTTTTACAAAAAGCTCGAAACTTTGAGCACAAAAAGACATAGAGAAAAACGATAGAATTGACGATCAGAAGTAAGAAATAGCATCTATACCTCGAGGTCTTCGAGTAGCAACTGTCGGTGCAGCGATCAGGCAAGAAACGACGAAAATCACTTCCTCCCCTTCTCCTCTCAAGCTCGCGGGTTTCGTGTTGATGGTGGTGATGAAGTTTTTGATTTTTCAAGCTATTTATAGTTGATGGAAAATGCGGGAAAATGAAAATTTCGCGATTCCGATTTTTCCTGTGCATTCCCCTGTGAATTCTAAGATAGGTTTTGGCGACAGAATTCCAGAACTCGAAACAAGTTTCTCATAATTAAAGCAAACGATCCAAAGTCGGTGTAAATCTATTTTACCCGAAAAACTACTTTTTGTAGTTGATGTCAGATGAGAAAACTTCTTTCTGAAAAAAGATTAGAAACATCGAAAGAAATAGGTGTGCGCGTGTGGAATCTTCGTTTGAAGCTCCGAATAGAAAAAGTCTTCATCGACCGTTTATTTTAAGTTTCTTAAGCTATCAGGGATTTAGTTTCGGCAAACCTCCGAGAATTAGAATCGGACGTTCGTACATTCCAGGGTTTCGTATCGAAACGCTTGTTATGGAAAGGATTAAGAGAAGTTCTAACATTTCTCTGAAGATTTTTGGAATTAGTTTCTATCGTGTCTTTAAGGGTAAATTAGTCGTTTACTAATGCACTTGTCCTTGGCATAAGCGAATATTACTTGCGCTATAACTTATATAGATTCTAATGTTATCCTTAGCCTTTTCATGAACTTTCTTATTCATAAATTCATTCCATTTCATGAACACTTGTTCAGTTTTCCTTCACGTTACATCGAACCTAATCATGAATAGGAATTTTATCGATTTATTCTAAGCTTAAAAACTTGGGTCTCACACTATCGGATGTCACACCTGGTATTGAGGAGAGGAGGGGTGCGCTCATTGAGGGTAGTGATGATTCTGTGCGCACGCGAGCAACTAATGTCTGGAAGATTGGTAAATCTTGTGGCTTGGTTTTTTTCAGGCACGGACGAGGAGGCTATTGAGGCTTGTGTAACGCATCTTAAGGCGACTCATCCCGAGAGATACGGTGGGGGATAGGGTCTTATCTCTGCTGGTCGGGTTTTGGTTTCGTAGTGAGGGCTCGTTTTTCTAATAATTTGGTTGTTTTTGGTTGTTGTTGGCTTGTGGTAGTTGCTTTCATTTTTCGTTGTAGTTTTGTTCGTTGCTTTCGTCTTTTCTTCGTGCTTTTGTTGCATCGCCCGTTGTCAAGATCGAGGGCTTGTTTCTTGACTTTGATTAGTATATCATCTCTTTTGCTTTAAAAAAATCCAATTAATTGATTACACTTTTTTTTACATATATTTTCACGAAATAATATAAATTTGTTTTCATTTTTCTAAAATACATTTGATTTCTTTTTCTTTATTGTGTGATTAATATTATATTGGTTTTCAAGTGTGTATAATGCGCAAATGAATATTTGTATATCAAATAAATATATTATATTCATTTTTTGATGTCTTGGGTACTTTTTCATATTTCATACTTCTTAGATTTTACTTTGATCTATATGTTTTTTCTTATCTAATTGTTTGGTTTGTAAATTTTGAATTTGTATGTTTACTTTACCTTTGAGGTAACCCCTTATTAAGTTGCAAAATATTATAGTGAATAGTAAAAAAATTAATTTTTGTAAGACCCAAGATTTTAAGCTTAGAATAAGTGGAAGAGATTTCCATTTACGATTAGGGTTGATGTAATGTGAAGGGAAACCTGAACGAAAGTTTATTAAATGAAATATATTTATGAAGGAGAAAGTTCAGGAAAAGTTCAAGGATTTCATTATGATCGATAAAAGTTATAGCACGAACGTTTCACGCTTAAACCTAGGTCAGAAACCCTAGTATATAGCTAATTTTCACTTTTAGGCACGACGGAAGTTAATTCCAAAAATCTTCAGAGAAATGTTAGAACTTCTCTTTTTCCATATATCAAAATCGTTTCGAGGCGAAACTCTAGGATCTACGAACGTCCGATTCCAATCATCGGAAGTTTGCCGAAACCGAATCCCTGGTATTTCAAAACCCTAGAATTTCTCGACAATGAAGACTTTATCTATTCAGAGCTTCAAGTGAATATTCTACACGCGTACACCCATTTCTCTTGATGATTTCAATCTTTCTTCCGAAGGAAGTTTTCTATTCCGACATTCGAGGCAAAAAGCAACTTATCGGGTAAAATAGTTTTACACCGACTTTGCACCGACTTTGCATTAGTTGCCAAAAATACAAGGAGACATCTTCTTAGCTTAGGAATTCCTTTGCCAAAACCTATCTTAGAATCCATGGAGAATGACGCCGTAAAAATCAGATTCGCGAAACTTTCTTTTTCCCGCGAATTTCCACCTTCTATATATAGCAAAGAAAGGAAGAAAAATTCAAATTCTCCTCCATTTTCTCTCTTCAAACCCGCGGCCAAGAACAAGGAAGAAGGAAGAAGAGCTTTTGTTCAAACCTTGCTTGATCGTCGATCAATCAGTTGCTGCTTCAAGGTTTCGAGGTATAGTCGCTAATCCTTACCTCCGATCGCTTTTTCCATAGCTTTTCTGTAGAGTTTTCTGAGTGGATAGTTTATGGGTTTTTGCAAAACTATCCTGAATCTTTCATTTCTGATTCTAAACCTCTTCTATATGTGCCCAAGATCACTTCTGCCGGATTAGATTTTCCGTTATGTCGCCGAAATTCCGCCGGAATCAATTCTAGCCTAAAATACCCATTTATGTAGTTTTTGAGTAAAGTTCCAACCTCTAGGCTGAAAACTATCGCCTTAGCTTAGTGCTAGTAGGATTAGTTGTCATAAACGTCGTTGGTGACGTCCCTGCAAAATTTTATTTTTGGGATTTCAGTTTTGAAAATCCTAAGTTAAAAATCATGACCAAAATACCCCTGCGACAGTTTTTGATCCGATAATTTTTCCGAGTTCAGAATACCCTTAGTTACGGCTTATGAAAGCATAGGAACCAAGTTTGATCGAAGAAAAATCGAGCCCCATAATTAGCCAAAGTGGCCGAGCCCTATTAAGGGGGAGGAAGAAATTTCCTTTTTCCGAAAACTTGTCTTTCGCGCTAGATTATCGTACCTTAGAGTATAGATTACTTCGAGTAACCTTAGTAAGTATCGATAGCTTAGTTTCCGATAGATTCTTATAGTATTCTGTGATTTTGTTGTAAAGGTGCTTTTGAGGATTTCTCTGAGGACCAACACTTTGAGTGCGAGGAAGCACTAGTTGATCGTTCTGGAGAACTTTCAGGTGAGGGCTTCTCACTGAATCTCTAGTTAATGCTTAGGGTCGATGTTTCGACATTGTTTACTGTTTATGCACTGAGATTGTGTGTGATTGAAAATGTTTTCTGAGGCTTCGGCTGACAATGTAGATGATTCATCTACTGAATGTTTTTGAAGATTGACTTACATGCTATGTGCTATGTGGGTAATCTAGGATGTGTGGTGCATGCTTTATATGCTAAGTGCTAAGTGTTTATGTTGAGATTTCTTGATATATGACATGTTGTTGATTGTGATGATTTAAATATGCTTTACACTGGAAATCTGAGATTCTGAATGGTGAGAATAGCGGGCAGGTCATGCCGATTTTATTTTGAGAGTTTTGAGAAAGTTTGATAGGACGAACGAGGTTCGGGCCTTGATTTTGTTTTAGTGGATCGAGACATCCTCTGGAAGCGACTTGGGATTGGGAGATCCTGCAAATGTATAAGACTTGCGATAAGACAAAATGGAATCTATTTTATAAAGAAAACTCATAAGACCTTAAATAACCTCTAAATCTTTAAGTAATGATAACAACCTCGAAGGAAAGCATTGGAAGTGAAATCTTAATTTTGGGAAAACGAGGAGTGTCGTCGGATCCAAGTGTTGAGTATGTTGTCATTGTGCTGTTGGAGCAGCGTTTGATGTTGTGCTGTTGGAGCAGCGTTTGATGTTGTGCTGTTGGAGCAGCGTTTATTGTTGTGCTGTTGGAGCAGCGTGTGTTATTGTGCTGTTGGAGCAGCGTGTGTTGTGGTGCTGTTGGAGCAGCTATGTGTCGTTATGAAGTGTGTCTTTTGGTCGCAGAATCGACTTTACCTTAGGGTAAGCTTTTAGAGACTTTAACTTCCCTAGAACACGTGGCGACGTGTCGAGTGAGGTCGGAGACGTTGTTTGACTAATCATTTTGCATACATGCAACATTAATGAGGTATTAACACAGGACGTACTCTGGACCTCGTCGGTTTCCAAAATGGTCATAAGACCCGGAATGCCGTGAAAGAGCGTTTGTAGACGTCTCTTGTAGCAGACCGAAATGGCAGACCTACGGGTTTACTGCTAATCTGACTACCCAGTGGGAGTAAGAGACATCACGGGCCGAAATGGCACCACCGTGGCTGGTGAAGGGCTGATCCGATGATGTCCATCCGTTCCGGATTGCATATTGGTTGACTGGGTTAACCTGCATACATATCACGCAACATGCATACTGACTTAGTTGATGAGTGTGGTTGCTATTTGATAAACTTACTTGGAACATGCTAATTGTTATTATTGTCATTATGATTCTGTGGAACATGCAACCCTAGGAATGATATCTCTAGTTATAAGCCTAAGTGGCTATCTATTATTTGTACCTATTGGGTTTATTATCTACATAGTTCTTTAGAGTTCACCCTCGCGTCTTCTGTGTGTGTTTTGGCGGACAACGCCTTTTGTTAGATGAATATTGCGGACTGGTACACCATGGTCCACCCTTCGGGGGGGATTAGGTATGAGATGATCGATCAGGACGACCCCGGGTCGTGGGTGGTTGACCCCGCGAGCCACCGAGCGACGTATTCGGGGCGTATCATGGAGGATCACGTGGACAGTGGAGGACTCTTGAGGTCAGGAGTGTTGAGGCGATGCTCTATCAGCTTCAACTTGCCACCGGGCGTTCACTGCGGACCAGGATTCGGAGGAGCACCGCCGCCACCGTCATCTTCAGAGGAGGAGGATCCCTCAGAGGAGATTCCAGTGGGAGTGCCTTCGGCAGGGTCTAGTGCACCCACCGTTGCGATCTTTGATGATCAGGGTTCGGGCCCTAAGCCCGTGAGTCCAGCATCGGAGCGCACTGCGGTTGCGAGGGGAGGACGGATAGGGTTAGTAGACTTGGTCGTTCTGGATTCTGATTCAGACGACGATCATGCTAGCACATAGTTTTGAGTGTTGGCATGAGCTCCTCGAGTTAGGATTAGTGTAGGAGTAGAGTTTTAGCTCTGACAGTCTTGCTTCATTTGTTACTTAGGGGACAGGGTAGATCCGCCTATAGCTTTTTGTGTGGTTTCCTTACGGGAATCACAGAGAGTTGGTTGGACTTAGGAGGTCTTATTTTCAGGCCATTGGGTCAGCTGATTCTCAGTTTTGAGGGATGGTGTTGCGGGCACTTCACCCTTTTCTTTTGGTTTGTATATATTGCCTTCGGGCGTTACACTTTTCTTTCCGTCACTGGAGGTTTACTCGTGACGAGGTTACTACTACAGCGGGGGCTGTCTATATATTGTATATTAGTTCTGATTATTGTTATTGTTGGGTTTTATTTAATTCAGTCTTGTCTTAGTTATTATCGAAAAAAAAATATTCACGTTTTTCCGCATTAAGTTTATTTTGGTTACTAAAGTGACGCCACCGAAATCGGGGTGTTACATTGTGGTATCAGAGCACGGTCGAGTCTTTCGGGAGTTGTTGGGGAATAGGTCTTCTGTGCTAGGTTGTGTGACTCTGAAAAGAGTGAAAATTGATTGTCTGCAAGCGATTTTTTTCGCTTAAAAAAAATTGATTGAAGTTATTGCTTACTCATATTGTATAGTTATGCCAGAGACTATCTTATGATGGGTACTAACTGTTTGTTTGACTAAGCATAGGATGGTAAGCCCTGATCGTATGGCAAAGGCGATAGCTACAATGATTGAAGCAATGATGAACCAGGCTGCTGAGGACGCTTACAGACACGCGGAGGAGGCTGCACGTAAGCAACCTCAACTGTTAAACGTGGTGTCCAAGTACCAGCATAGTGGATTGGACCGAGTTGGAACTGGGGGACCAGTGAGATCAGGTTCTCAGGAGTGCCGACCGTGGAAGCCATACCAGCATCCTGAGGGAAGAGACCCTATTCAAGGATCACGCAAGTCGACGACCGCAACTATTGGCCAGGAGGCTGTGTCATGCTACCGTTGTGGAAAGCTTGGACACTACGCCTTTCAGTGCTCAGTGGCTGGACCAAAATGTTGCAAGTACAGACAACGTGGACATTTGGTCGTGAACTGTAGGACGTTCCAGGCGGGACCGTCTGACAAGAAGATGAAGGGCAAGTTTCCTGCCATAGCTGGAGGTGCAAGGAAACAAGTGTCGTGTTTCAGATGCGGGGAGCCGGGGCATTATGTTAATGCTTGTCCCGACAAGAGGCCCAAGTGCTTTAATTGTAACAAAATGGGGCATAATGCTGGTAAGTGCAGAGCACCCAAGACGGAGTCAACCGTGAACACTGCTCGTGGAAAGCGTCCTGCTGCTAAAGCAAGAGTTTACACCATGGACGGTGAGAGAGCTGAGGGGTTTGTCAGAGGAGAGCGCAAGAACGATGGTAACCTTCTAACCATTTCTTCTCATTTCAGTATAATATATTCCATCACTCTCGTAGCGTGTGCAAACACACCTAACTTATTTATACTGTTTAAGCTTCGACCTTATAGTTATTACGCCTACTAATACCTTATTTGAACGTAGCTCGTATTTTAGCTATAGAAGTACCCGAGGTTTAAGATAACACGTTAAGCCTAGAAAGTCGTCTTGTACCGATGCGTTTGACCAGAAGCTAGAAGCTAAGGAATGAATCTTAGAGAGATTTCGTATGGATATTATACCTATGATGTCGGGAGTGTGTAGTTCCGAAGCGACATCATTGAGGATTTAATATCAAGATATTTGTGACTATTGGATGATAGGAACTCATTGACTGATCCAGTAGGTTTTTTTCTAGATTTCCACCTTCGATGTATTAGGTCTGATCAACTTAATATTGAGGGGGTGATATTCGGAATCACAGCTGGCTATGGACTTTGATAGAAGGATTGGTAAGATTAACTTGATCTGATCGAAGATTAGTTGAATTTGGGAGGGAAGTTCGTGTTAAGCACTTGATTGTACAAGATTAAGAATTGAACCTTTAGAAGTTGATGATTGTCGTATAGACATTAATTGGTTGGTTCGTGTGATTACTCCAAGTAGAAGTAGACTCAGTCAAAAGATTTAATGTTGGAAACATATTAGGTATTTTCTCGGAAGTTATGAGGTCATAGGTTATGTGATTACTGAATGGAATTGTTAGAGACCAAATATGTGGGATTTAATCAGGTTATAGAGAATAGCTTGATAGTAACAAGATTGAGAAGAATTAACTTTGGACTAGATTGTTGTAGTCGAGTTCGAGGAATAAGTTTTGCTAAGTGCATGATTAATTTGTGGAGACATTATAGTTTTAAGAAATGGATATTCACTTAAGAAGTATTGAAGGATTAAGGGCCATTAGAGGACCAAACTTGGTGAAGGTTTAGGTTTTAAATCTATGGATTTCTGTCTAAGGTGTGTAGGACTCGAAGTTTGTCAGAACTTGATTGAGGGATTAAGAAGTTGATTGACGAGATGGTGATTGAGATACAGAAAGGAAAGTGCTAGTATAAAGATGAATACTTGAAGTCGTTGTATTTGGGCAAGTTTCATAGAGTTTAAGAGTGAATGGAACCTTGTTATGGATTCTGATGAGGTATACTAGAGTTAACCAATGAATTCTACTAAGTTGAATGAGGATCCTAGGGCTAAGGTTGACCTAGTGAGCTGAGATTCATGTACGCATAAGGAATTTAGTGGTGTTAGCGATTACGATAACGGTTAAACCTCGGAAAGTTGAAGGATCGAACGATAAAATGACTAGTTAAGTCCCTTGGGGTATAGTTATAAGTTGATCTTCTAGGGAATGAGTCTAGTGATGCACTAGGTATTAAGGCTCAAGTCGAGATTTAATTTGAATGGTGACTAAGTAGAAGATTGATTTCATGGTGCGAAGGAGGATAATTACGAGGTTGGAAGTGACGTTAATGGACTAGTAGGTTCCAAGGCAATAGTTCGTCTAGGAGTTATCAAGCGACTGAGTTGAGTTGGACCATGAGTGAACGTCACGAGGACAAGTTGAGCATTCACTTCGGAACATAGAGAGGTACCAAGTTTCTAATCAGCATTTTGGATGAACAAAAGCAAAGGAGCAAGTGGTTAAGGTTGTGCGATTGCACGAATGCCAACAAATATTATTTCCAACGGAGACCCGATGCAAGTGGTCGAACCGGACAACATAGAATTGAAAGATGATATGTCTGTTGAGACGCCGGCGGTCAACATTGGGACTAGAAGAGTGAAACAATCGAAGGGAAAGCAAAGTGCTTTAGAGAAAGTCATTTGGAAACAAAGACACAGACGGTGCCATATGAGAGTTAGAGGAAAAGATCAAGGAACACGATCCAGAACTATTACTGACCCTTAAGTTTCGAGGACGAAACTTTCTTTTTGGAGGGTAGTAATGTAAGACCCAAGATTTTAAGCTTAGAATAAGTGGAAGAGATTTCCATTTACGATTAGGGTTGATGTAATGTGAAGGGAAACCTGAACGAAAGTTTATTAAATGAAATATATTTATGAAGGAGAAAGTTCAGGAAAAGTTCAAGGATTTCATTATGATCGATAAAAGTTATAGCACGAACGTTTCACGCTTAAACCTAGGTCAGAAACCCTAGTATATAGCTAATTTTCACTTTTAGGCACGACGGAAGTTAATTCCAAAATTCTTCAGAGAAATGTTAGAACTTCTCTTTTTCCATATATCAAAATCGTTTCGAGGCGAAACTCTAGGATCTACGAACGTCCGATTCCAATCATCGGAAGTTTGCCGAAACCGAATCCCTGGTATTTCAAAACCCTAGAATTTCTCGACAATGAAGACTTTATCTATTCAGAGCTTCAAATGAATATTCTACACGCGTACACCCATTTCTCTTCATGATTTCAATCTTTCTTCCGAAGGAAGTTTTCTATTCCGACATTCGAGGCAAAAAGCAACTTATCGGGTAAAATAGTTTTACACCGACTTTGCACCGACTTTGCATTAGTTGCCAAAAATACAAGGAGACATCTTCTTAGCTTAGGAATTCCTTTGCCAAAACCTATCTTAGAATCCATGGAGAATGACGCCGTAAAAATCAGATTCGCAAAACTTTCTTTTTCCCGCGAATTTCCACCTTCTATATATAGCAAAGAAAGGAAGAAAAATTCAAATTCTCCTCCATTTTCTCTCTTCAAACCCGCGGCCAAGAACAAGGAAGAAGGAAGAAGAGCTTTTGTTCAAACCTTGCTTGATCGTCGATCAATCAGTTGCTGCTTCAAGGTTTCGAGGTATAGTCGCTAATCCTTACCTCCGATCGCTTTTTCCATAGCTTTTCTGTAGAGTTTTCTGAGTGGATAGTTTATGGGTTTTTGCAAAACTATCCTGAATCTTTCATTTCTGATTCTAAACCTCTTCTATATGTGCCCAAGATCACTTCTGCCGGATTAGATTTTCCGTTATGTCGCCGGAATTCCGCCGGAATCAATTCTAGCCTAAAATACCCATTTATGTAGTTTTTGAGTAAAGTTCCAACCTCTAGGCTGAAAACTATCGCCTTAGCTTAGTGCTAGTAGGATTAGTTGTCATAAACGTCGTTGGTGACGTCCCTGCAAAATTTTATTTTTGGGATTTCAGTTTTGAAAATCCTAAGTTAAAAATCATGACCAAAATACCCCTGCGACAGTTTTTGATCCGATAATTTTTCCGAGTTCAGAATACCCTTAGTTACGGCTTATGAAAGCATAGGAACCAAGTTTGATCGAAGAAAAATCGAGCCCCATAATTAGCCAAAGTGGCCGAGCCCTATTAAGGGGGAGGAAGAAATTTCCTTTTTCCGAAAACTTGTCTTTCGCGCTAGATTATCGTACCTTAGAGTATAGATTACTTCGAGTAACCTTAGTAAGTATCGATAGCTTAGTTTCCGATAGATTCTTATAGTATTCTGTGATTTTGTTGTAAAGGTGCTTTTGAGGATTTCTCTGAGGACCAACACTTTGAGTGCGAGGAAGCACTAGTTGATCGTTCTGGAGAACTTTCAGGTGAGGGCTTCTCACTGAATCTCTAGTTAATGCTTAGGGTCGATGTTTCGACATTGTTTACTGTTTATGCACTGAGATTGTGTGTGATTGAAAATGTTTTCTGAGGCTTCGGCTGACAATGTAGATGATTCATCTACTGAATGTTTTTGAAGATTGACTTACATGCTATGTGCTATGTGGGTAATCTACGATGTGTGGTGCATGCTTTATATGCTAAGTGCTAAGTGTTTATGTTGAGATTTCTTGATATATGACATGTTGTTGATTGTGATGATTTAAATATGCTTTACACTGGAAATCTGAGATTCTGAATGGTGAGAATAGCGGGCAGGTCATGCCGATTTTATTTTGAGAGTTTTGAGAAAGTTTGATAGGACGAACGAGGTTCGGGCCTTGATTTTGTTTTAGTGGATCGAGACATCCTCTGGAAGCGACTTGGGATTGGGAGATCCTGCAAATGTATAAGACTTGCGATAAGACAAAATGGAATCTATTTTATAAAGAAAACTCATAAGACCTTAAATAACCTCTAAATCTTTAAGTAATGATAACAACCTCGAAGGAAAGCATTGGAAGTGAAATCTTAATTTTGGGAAAACGAGGAGTGTCGTCGGATCCAAGTGTTGAGTATGTTGTCATTGTGCTGTTGGAGCAGCGTTTGATGTTGTGCTGTTGGAGCAGCGTTTGATGTTGTGCTGTTGGAGCAGCGTGTGTTGTTGTGCTGTTGGAGCAGCGTGTGTTATTGTGCTGTTGGAGCAGCGTGTGTTGTGGTGCTGTTGGAGCAACTATGTGTCGTTATGAAGTGTGTCTTTTGGTCGCAGAATCGACTTTACCTTAGGGTAAGCTTTTAGAGACTTTAACTTCCCTAGAACACGTGGCGACGTGTCGAGTGAGGTCGGAGACGTTGTTTGACTAATCATTTTGCATACATGCAACATTAATGAGGTATTAACACAGGACGTACTCTGGACCTCGTCGGTTTCCAAAATGGTCATAAGACCCGGAATGCCGTGAAAGAGCGTTTGTAGACGTCTCTTGTAGCAGACCGAAATGGCAGACCTACGGGTTTACTGCTGATCTGACTACCCAGTGGGAGTAAGAGACATCACGGGCCGAAATGGCACCACCGTGGCTGGTGAAGGGCTGATCCGATGATGTCCATCCGTTCCGGATTGCATATGGGTTGACTGGGTTAACCTGCATACATATCACGCAACATGCATACTGACTTAGTTGATGAGTGTGGTTGCTATTTGATAAACTTACTTGGAACATGCTAATTGTTATTATTGTCATTATGATTCTGTGGAACATGCAACCCTAGGAATGATATCTCTAGTTATAAGCCAAAGTGGTTATCTATTATTTGTACCTATTGGGTTTATTATCTACATAGTTCTTTAGAGTTGACCCTCGCGTCTTCTGTGTGTGTTTTGGCGGACAACGCCTTTTGTCAGATGAATATTGCGGACTGGTACACCATGGTCCACCCTTCGGGGGGGATTAGGTATGAGATGATCGATCAGGACGACCCCGGGTCGTGGGTGGTTGACCCCGCGAGCCACCGAGCAACGTATTCGGGGCGTATCATGGAGGATCACGTGGACAGTGGAGGACTCTTGAGGTCAGGAGTGTTGAGGCGATGCTCTATCAGCTTCAACTTGCCACCGGGCGTTCACTGCGGACCAGGATTCGGAGGAGCACCGCCGCCACCGTCATCTTCAGAGGAGGAGGATCCCTCAGAGGAGATTCCAGTGGGAGTGCCTTCGGCAGGGTCTAGTGCACCCACCGTCGCGATCATCGATGATCAGGGTTCGGGCCCTAAGCCCGTGAGTCCAGCATCGGAGCGCACTGCGGTTGCGAGGGGAGGACGGATAGGGTTAGTAGACTTGGTCGTTCTGGATTCTGATTCAGACGACGATCATGCTAGCACATAGTTTTGAGTGTTGGCCTGAGCTCCTCGAGTTAGGATTAGTGTAGGAGTAGAGTTTTAGCTCTGACAGTCTTGCTTCATTTGTTACTTAGGGGACAGGGTAGATCCGCCTATAGCTTTTTGTGTGGTTTCCTTACGGGAATCACAGAGAGTTGGTTGGACTTAGGAGGTCTTATTTTCAGGCCATTGGGTCAGCTGATTCTCAGTTTTGAGGGATGGTGTTGCGGGCACTTCACCCTTTTCTTTTGGTTTGTATATATTGCCTTCGGGCGTTACACTTTTCTTTCCGTCACTGGAGGTTTACTCGTGACGAGGTTACTACTACAGCGGGGGCTGTCTATATATTGTATATTAGTTCTGATTATTGTTATTGTTGGGTTTTATTTAATTCAGTCTTGTCTTAGTTATTATCGAAAAAAAAATATTCACGTTTTTCCGCATTAAGTTTATTTTGGTTACTAAAGTGACGCCACCGAAATCGGGGTGTTACAATTTTCTAATATACACCTGTTAAACAAATTTCTTTCTTTAATTCATTTTGAGAAAGGTTTGGTAAATTTCATATATTATGCTCCCATAGATGCAACTTGCAAGAACCACAAAAAGAAATTAGTGATGATTTGAGAAGCTGATGCGAAGCATGAAAGAAAACAACCATGAAACGTTGATGAGTTGCATTTTTTAAAAACCAATGCACTAATTAAACACATTTGATGCTTCCTTGATAAATGTAATTTTTTGTATTAGGTCTTATAATTAGGAAAGGAGGGAGTATGATCTAATTTAATTACAATTTTAATTTTAGGATTTCTTATTTATCTATCTATCTATCTATCTATCTATCTATAATCTATAATCTATCTATAATATATATATAAATGAAGAGTTTCTACAGCCTTAAGGGCAAACCGGTCATTTAAAAACAAATTGTACTGGAATCAAATTTTTTTCATGGCTAATTCAGTTAATATGAGTAAAATTAGTTAGAGATTTAATCTTCACCGTACGTTTATTTGAATCTTGACCGTGCGTTTGATTTGTTTCAGGAGGCTGCCACTACAATGCTGGTATTTTTTCTCTTCATTGTTATTTTATTTCGTTCATGAGTGATATATAAATTGGTGTTTTTTTAATTTGTTTTCTTTTAATTTGGATTAATATATACGTGTTTTTTTTCTGTTTGGTTGGCCTGAATTGTTTTTATTATTTAGGAATCCCTATGGGTCAATAAACATATATCGATTCAGAGGCTTCATATTAAAAGTGACTAGAGGTACAATGAGGACTTTATGTTATAAAAATATTTTCTCTCTTCATTAACATGTTGTATTTTTCTTTACTTATATCGTTTACACATATATATAAACCTGGTATCTCATAAAAATCCTAATGGAGCTTCTGCTGCATTGGCTCAAATACCGACAGAATTAACGTACTCTTTATCAAATGATTTGTTGAATGACTCAGTTTACAAGACAATTGGTTAACCGCATAAAAAAATCTATCGAAGCTTAGTCATTCAAAAGGGTGTTGAAGACTGTTCAGATTTTAAATTCTGAAGTTTAAAGATGGTGAGAAAGATTGGAAAACGCTTGGACGTTAACAACAAATAAGTTCGACCATGGAGTCTTAAAAAAACGAGGGATCCAGCTTTTTCTACAGTCAAGAAAGAAAAAAAAACCCATCAAATTTAATTTAATCCCAAATTAAGCAAAAAAATGAATGAAACAAAGAAAAAGGGTGTGACAATATGACTTGTAGTTCATCTTTTGAGATACTCTATGGTGTATTGCCAACATGAGCTGCATTTCAAGGGATCCCACGGTAGCATATATTTTCCCCTCATTAGTGAGCACCCATGACTCTTGCTTAATTTCCCATATAAGTTCGACCATGGAGTACGTCTTAAAAAAACGAGGGATCCAGCTTTTTCTACAGTCAAGAAAGAAAAAAAAAACCCATCAAATTTAATTTAATCCCAAATTAAGCAAAAAAATGAATGAAACAAAGAAAAAGGGTGTGACAATATGACTTGTAGTTCATCTTTTGAGATACTCTATGGTGTATTGCCAACATGAGCTGCATTTCAAGGGATCCCACAGTAGCATATATTTTCCCCTCATTAGTGAGCACCCATGACTCGCTTAATTTCCTGATCATAAAATACCACACATTTCAACACCAAATTTTCAATTTCCAAACGAGACTACCTCAAGAAGATGATGAGATACATACGGTTTACCCACTTCAACATCGACGTATTTGCAACAGACAAGAATGGAGAACGCATGGAAGGAAGAAGCATGGAGAAATTAAGAAGACAAATTGAAATGTTGGTCAATAGAGACGGACATGGTCACATGGCGTTATTATTCTCTATCTTTTCCAAGTCTTTTGGGTCTCACCAAATATAAACCAAATCAAACAATACTCACTTGACAAAACCAGTTCCAAGCTAAAGAATTCACGGAAGAAGGAAATGGTTCAGGTTTTGGGGTTGATCAATTTTATGATACTAGGGAACATGACGATGGAAGATAAAAGGATAAGCTTTTGAGCCTTTTGGCAATATGAGAGAGAGAGAAAACATAATGTAAAATGTTAAGATAAAATACATTTAGAAAAAGGATGGTGGTTTTTGAACAACCATAGACTAGATAGGATTTGAATTTGGATGTGAATCTATCTAAGATTTAAGTATTGAATTGAAAAAAAAAGTTGACAACCTTAATATTATATTTTTAGGAAATAAAATTTTCAGTCTTTAATTCATTTAAAAAAAAATTATTCCTCATATATTTTATTTCACAACTTTTTTTTTAGTTTAAAATTCAAGTTAATTATAAACAGATTTTAACTTCAAACATAGAGTGAATTTAATTTTTTATTTTAAAATTATTAATTTTTTAAAATTTAAATAACTCAAAATTTAGGTAAATTAATACAAAATGTTCACTATTAAGAACATAAACATTTGTTAAAATATATTTTCCAAAAAATTGGATTGTAAATAACAACCGTCACCACTCACCCGTGTAGGGCACGGGTAATTCCATTAGTACAAATTAAGTAATGGTTATATATATATATATAACCGTTACTACATTTCAAATATATATATATATATATATATATATATATATAAAGAAATTTAATTAGGAGTCTTTAAGATATTTATTTGGTTTGACTCCATGAATTAATTCAGTACATTCATTCAAATTGTTTTCCAATGGGTTTGATTTATTTGTCTTGGTCTGATAATGGTACTTATTAATATTATTCTATGATTAACAAGATTTTTTTCATCTTTATATTAAAGTATTTAATGTTATTTATTACTATCGATTGAATAAATTTTAAATCTCTATAAAATTAGTAGTCGATTAGAATGTTTTGCTAAAAGTAGTCATTGACGGTATCCCTGTCGTACCTACCTTGTTAGCTCAGAACGTTGATGTCAGTAGCATGAAGTCAACTCTTGGAGGATCTTCAACGCAATATATCTATGTAGATGCGGCGAGACTGTTTGTTCAAAGGGATTATGTTACTGTCATGGCCCAGCCCAATATGTTGACTTATGACCCATTGATTCAGGATGATCCCACACTAGAAGTGATTAGCCCCCCTATTCCAAAAAGGGTGTGGAAGACCAAGAAAAGGCTCTAAGTCAAACGGGTCGGGGGATCGGTTACAATACCCAGGACCTGTGCCCAAGTGATTAGAGAAAGTGGGGCAAAGGGCACCCCCAATTCTGTGTCCACCTCCCCTTGCAAAGACCTAATTTCTTCTCCTTTGGTGTCGGGTACCCCTTCACCCCCGACTTCATCTAGCCCTGCTACCCCTCGCAGAGGCCGTCCTCGCAAATCTACCACTCTTGTGTGCACTGTGCCTGTGGCGACCCAGAGGGATGAGAGTGATCTGGAGCCAAACGAGAATAATCAATTGATGTTGTTGAATATGGAAGACAAGAACCCTCTTGGCATTTCGATGAGAGGTCGAAGTGCCTGGAGAATGGGTGTTTACTTAGGAATGGTATACGATTGCTCCGATGCAACTACTATCCAAGGCATGATCGATCAAATTGGGGCCAGAAGACATGGTTAGATCTCCCTGAGCGGTGACCCAGGACCATGGCTAGCAGGATGGATAAACCATGGGTAAGCTGGAATGTGAGAGGACTAGGTAAGTCCTCAAAGAGATATGCTGTGAAGATGGCCCTGAGCAAGATCAAACCCGCTGTGATTATGATTCAAGAAACAAAGATAAATGAGAACAATGGTAAAGTTTTGGTCGATTGGGCGAACGGTATGAACTTTGAAATTGAATCGGTGCCTGCTGATGGGTCCATGGGTGGGCTGATGATGCTCTGGAAGATTGGCTACTTTGATGTGGTAAACGTGGTAAAAAGCCAAAGGTTCTTAATCTTGTTTGTCAAATTCCCTAATATTATTGAGCCATGTCTGCTAGCAAACGTCTACGGGCCAAATAATGATGACGAAAGAGCGAATTTCTTTGCTGATCATGGCCAAATAATGATGAAAGGAACGCTCTTTGATGGGTGAACTCTCAAGGTAATCGAAAGATCTCATGGGTAGCCTGGGAACAAATCTGTCAACAATTAGGTGGTCTCCGCCTCGGGTTCCTTGCTTGGAAAAATAAAGCACTGCTCCTCAAATGGGCTTGGGGGTTTGGAAGAGAGAAAGGCTCCCTTTGGAGAGTTGTAATAGCATCAAAATATGGCTGGGATACCAATTGCATGGTGCTACACTCACTAGTTGCTGGCCTTTCATCTTGTTCACCTGTGATGCAAGATATCCTGATAAATTTGCTTGAAGACTCAGTCATGGCTAAGTCCCTCAGGGACTTACTGTTCTGCAAATTAGGTTCAGGGAACTCAATTCGCTTTTGGCTTGATCCTTGGGTCGAGGCTATACCTTTGTGCCATATGTTCCCTCGTCTTTTTGCTCTCTCTTCAAACAAAAGTGCGCTGATTAGTGAGGTCGGATGCTTCATTGGAAGCAAGTGGTGTTGGTCTCTTGAGTTCCGCCGCCAGTGCTTTGGATGGGAGTTAGAGGAAAAAACCAAGTTGTTCCATATTATTAATTCTATACTTCCAAGTCAAGGTGAAGACACTCTAATCTGTCTTGGGGTTAACCTTGGGACCTTTACTGTTAAAGCCATCTACACCCTTGTTGAAACTAAAATTCTGGGCGCTGATCCATACATTATATCCAAGAAAATTGGTATAATTGCTCCACCAAAAGTCGTGATATTCCTTTGGCAAACTTGCTTGAATAGAATTGTTGTTAAAGATAATCTGATGAAGAGAGGCGTTACGATGGAAAATTCTGGGCTATGCAGCATTTGTGGTCTGTTGGTGGAAACTACTAACCACTTGCTAATCCACTGTGAGAGGATTTGGAAGCTTTGGTACTCGGTAATGGTTTGTGAGGGCATTCTTTGGTGCTGCCACCAAAACCTTGAAGGATTAATTCTGGAATGGAATTCCCTCAGAAGTGTTTCTGACCAAGTATTATGGGAACTAATTCCTTTTTCTCTGTGTTAGTGCATCTGGCTTGATAGGAGTTCCCTCATTCTTCAAAATGGAAACTTCATCTCTGAAAATGTCTGGGACATGCATGTCTCAAGAATCGCTGATGGCTCCTCTCTGGGGAATCCTGGCCCAAGTGGTTTTTTGGGGGGGGGGGGTTTACGAAACTCTTTGAGGAGGATTCTAGGAGTGTTTTCTGCAAATGCTGGAACTGCCTGGGCCTATGAGGCAGAAGTTAAAGCTATCCTGAATGCACTATTGTTTTGTAAGCAATTCTAGTTTCACCATGTTTTAATTGAATCAGATTCTGCACTTGCAGTGGGATGGGTTTCGTCCGACTAGAATAGGCCATGGAAACTGTCTCAGGACTTATTTCAGATTGACATGCTAATGGCAGAAGTTAATTGCCTTGGAATAACGCATATGTACAGGGAGGCAAATGGCCTAGCAGACCATTTAGCCAAAACAGGTGTTCTTAGGTCTTCCCCTGTTTAGGGTAAGCTCTAACTGATATTATTTCCATCTCCAAGGGCTCTTTCTCTCATGGTGCTGTTGTTACCTTCTTATCCTGCTACTTCATTGGGACGGTGGTTGCTGTGTTTATCTCTTCCTCTCATGTTTTTTGTTGTTGTTTTCTTTCTGTTGTTTTCCCTTCCTTCTTGTTTTATTGTTATCTTTTTCTATCCTGGTTGTTATTTTTCTCACTTGAGAGAGGTTGTTCTCAAAATTTTTTATTATAATATATTTACATTTTCAAAAAAAAAAAAATTAGTAGTCGATTTTTTTCTCACTATAAATGACTATTCCTACCAAAACTTAGTATCTCATTAAATAGGCAATGATATTTATGATCTGTGTAACTATTGTCAAAAAAGAACATTCCAAATATGTTACTTATTAACTCTATTTATTTTAAGTTAAAAAAAACTATTTATTTTTGAAAGTATTAACTACTCATTTCAAATTTTGAAAATTGGCATTAGTTGGTCATATTTTTTTTTAACAAGTTTGTCATACTTATTAAGAGTACATTTTATTTTCTATTTTAAATTTGCATATAAACTTAATTGCAATTCATTTTGAAAAAAAAAAAAACTTAATTGCAATTCAAATTTTAAATTTTTTTATTAGTTCGGATACTAAATACATATCCTTTACTATATATCAATTATTAATTAAATTTAATAAAAGTTTGACTAAATAACATTAATATTGATTGAAATAATTAATTCCAATTTTAAACACTACAATTTTTATCCATTATTAAAATTTTCTTTTTCCTATTTAATACAATTGATTTCTATTTCATAATATTATTTTATTAAAGTTAAAAAAATAATCAATTCTTGTTTATTCCTGAAGATGGTTTTTTACTAAAAGACTTATGTCACATCTCCTCATCCTAGACATGTAGTTTCCCTCCAAAATGAAAATTATTATTCCAATAATTATTTTAATAAAATAAATGAATAAAATCACCATTTAATGCTTGTTTCCTATGAATAATTTGAATTTCAAATAAAACATTAATATTGAATTTCTCTCCAACCATTTCATAATAAATAGGAATGTAGGTAGTAAGTTTTTAACAGCAAAAACAAGTTTTATTCATCATTCCAACCATTTCATATTACATTTAACTATAGTTTCAAAAACAATTATTACATTTAACTACGAATGTTAGCTTCAAGTTCAACAAAAAAACTATAAATGTTAAGTTATTATGAACCTTTATTATTATAAAAATTTTAAAAACTTACAATTACAATAAAAAAAGCTAAATATATTTTTCCAAACATATTAACTTTTAAGATAAATCTAAAAAAAAATAAAAAATATTAAAATTTTATTTTCAAAACATATTCCCTCTTAAGTGCAAATTTTTAATGAACTATTTGTTTCCTATTTTCTTCCTATTAACTAATTAATAACCTTAAATAAAAAACTATTAATTACAAAATCAAAATAAAAATATATATTTTTTCGAAAGATATTCACTTTTAAATTATATCATAACAAAAACTAAAAACATATTTTTTTAAAAAATCAAAATAATAAACAAATTTTGCGATTCCTACAAAAAAAATGGCACATAATAATCATATTTATTTGGCAGTTTAATGATGAAAAAACTTTTTTTTTTGTTCCATTGGAAAACAATGACGAAAAAACTTTATAATCAAAACTTTATATTTATTCTTTTTATGTTTTTATGTTTTTTGTTTTTTATTTAAACATTAAAAAATTATAAGTTTTTTAAATTAGAAGACATTAAAAAATTATAATCGGTGAGTTGCTCCTGGCATTGGGGGTGCAGGGGGTGTTATTTGATTGCCATTGGGTGGAGTTGGGAATTTTCTCAAAGCCTCTAGGCTTAATCTATGCCTATGAAGCCGAAGTCCATGCTATTCTGCTGGCGCTGGAATTCTGCAAGGAGTATAATTATAAGCATATCATGATAGAGAGTGATAGCACGCTCACGGTGGGGTGGCTTCTAGCGGCGAGTTCTAGGCCATGGAAGCTGCTGAATATGTTGAATTCTATTGACTATTTGCGTCAGGAGGTGGATTGTTTCTCAGTCGCTCATATATTGCGTGAATCAAATACAAGAGCTGATACATTAGCAAAGGAGGCGTGTGATAGAACTAAGTTGTTGTGGGTGAGGTTTTGAAGGGAGGATAGTTAAGGTGATTGGCGGAGTGGGGGTAGGGTTTTTCTTCTAATGTTTGATGAGTTTTGCAGGTTATGTCACTATAATTTGAAGCCGCGGTTGTGGTATCCTGGTGGTTGCAGCCATTACATGTTGTTGTTGCTGCAATAAGCATTATAGAGCTGTACTTTTGTGGCTCTTTATATGCTGCCCTTCATATGTGGTGTGTCTTAATTTTAATAGTGCCCCAATGCTGTTACCGCTGGGCTATTGATTTGGGGTGGTGAGGACTATTCATATTCTCCTATTTGTTTTGTGTTGCTGTCATTCTACTGGTGTTGCTGGCCTGTTGCTGGTGTTATTTGGAGATGGTGTTGTGGACGTGGTGTTGTTGCTGTTATGATTATTATGTTGTTGGGGTGGATTTCTGAAGGATTAGATTGTTGTTGATGTTATACAATTTGGGCTGTTGCTGCTACTGAAATTGGAAAAGGAAGGGTGCTGTGGTGTTTCAATGAGAATGTTGTTGTGCTTATGTTTTGGATGCCTTGCTAACATTATTTTTACGGCTGCTGAACTATTACAGGGGGTGTTACGGTTTACATTGATGCCTAGAAGAGATGATTTTTACTGTTGTTGAGCCTTTATTTGAGTGTTGGTACTGCTGTTTTAGAGTGCTGGCTCATACAAACTAAAATTGTAGTGAATATATTGCTGTTGCTGTTAATTGAGTGATGTTTTAGAGCTTTTTTTTAGTGCTGTTGCTGTTAATTGGAGCTGTTGCTGTTGCTGTATCGTTTTTGATGCTGTGAACCTGTTGTTGTTGCTGTTATGAAAAGTGTTGTTGCTGTTGGGTGTTTCTATGAGGATGCTGTTAAGGAAAGTGCTGTTTTGTGGCATTGCTGATATGATTTTTATTGCTGCTGAATATCATTTAAGGTGTTTGTGTTGTTGGTTCACACAAAATAAATTGGTGTTGCTGCAAATTAGAATTACAAGTTGCTCGTGTGAAAAATGGAGGGTTCTTATTCTTCTAGTTGTTAGCAATAAGTGTTATAGGAGATGTGCATACTACCTTGATGTTGGTCATTTGTATGTAATTTTGGGACCATTATAGCTGCTGCTAAATTATAAATTTGTATTCAGATGCAGAATGGCTTTCCCAGGATTGTGTACTCTTTTTCCTTGCTAGGTTTTTTCCCATTGTGTTTTGCCTAGCAAGGTTTTAATGAGACTATTTCTTGGGAACTAGTCCTTAGTCATTCTGTGGGTTGGTGGTGAGTTTATTTTCCTTAGGGCAAGGTGAAGCTTCGTCGCCCTGTTTCAGGTTCAGCTCGTATTGTACACTGTTTCTTGTCTGAAGTTACTTTTGGCTCAGACTTATTATATTAATAATATTCATTTCTTTTTCAAAAAAAAAAAATTATAATCGGTGAGTTAACTCAAATTCACAAACGGACCGATTATAATACTAAGAATTTGAAGATGAATTAGGATAAAATTACCGTTAACAATGTCTATTTGAAAAGCTATATCTTTTGGATGGTTTTATGCATTTTTCCCTACGAAACATGACTATATAATTTTTCTGCTCTATAAGTGAAAAAGATAAAAACTTCTAATTTTACTAGTATTTTTTTATAGAGAGCAAGCTATTTATTAAAATAGATTAAAAAAAATGCAATCCCTCAAAGAAGGGTCGAAGCAAACTTCTAATTATACTAGTATTTTAGAAGCGCAATCAAACGCCGGCGTCGCTGCTGGATTGGCGTTGGGTTTGGCGGCTCAAGGTTCCGGAGCGTATACGCATTTTCATCTGGTTGTTGCTGCATAATTCAATTCAAACAAACAGCCACCGCGGCGAAGGAAGATGCTTTACACTGCCTTAGAGATTGTCCGCACTCAAGAGAAATTTGGATGAGAGCAGGGGCTCTCGCTTGGCCAGGATTCCAGGTGAGTGGATGCACGGATTGGGTGTCTCGGCACGCACAAGGGACGAATGGAATCAAATTCATCGCTTGCTTGTGGGGTGCTTGGAAGTGGCGCAATAATATGATTTTCGAAGACTCTCCGTGGCCAGTTCATGAGGCGTGGCGTCGTATTTGTCATGAGCATGATGAAATCATGAGATGCACAGAGGAGGATCAGATAGAAGATGATCGTACTATGATGTCCACTAGGTGGAATCCGCCTGGGGAAGGAACCGTGAATTTGTGCCTAGACGGAAGCTATAGCAGGGAGAGGATTTTCATGGGCTCGGGCGGGTTGGCTCGTGATTCCCAGGGTCGGTGGCTCGCCGGGTTTTTCAGCCACATGGGCGGAGGAAACGCGCTGCTGGCAGAGGCAATGGCGCTGAAGATTGGACTACAAATCGCGTAGGATAAAGGGTGGAGAAAGGTTCAGTGTACCGTGGATTGTGGCACGTTGGTTCAAGCACTGAATGATGTTGACAGTCGTACTTTCTTGCCCATTCTTGATGATATTTTGGAATTAATGGCTAGGAATTGGTATGTTTCCCTAAGTACTATCAGCAGAGAGTGTAACCAGCCCGCGGATTGGCTAGCTAGGAAGGGAGCCTCGTCACCAAACGTTGATCTTTGCATCCTTGAAGTTCCTCCCCCGGAAGTTGAGATCCTCTTATTGAGAGATCGTTTAGCTTTGCCGTAGTTTAGTTGTATTGTTAGTTTTCCGATGTATCAAAAAAAGTATTTTAGTTTGTACAATATATGTGCGTTCAATGAGCGGAAAAATATTCTTTAAAAATTTGAAATTGAAATATAATTTCTCGATAAAGTGTTACTTTTCAATATAATTCAATAAAGTAATAATTTATTAGTGCATGAACCCATGCAATGACGTGGCGGAAAATTATAAATATTTATATTAATGTTAATTAATATTTTTAAAAATAATAATAAACAGCCAATCACTTTGTTTAAAAAAAAGTTTATTCTCTTAATTGTTTGATAAAAAATAATTGTTAATTATGTTTAATCTAAAATATAGACATAGTCAAAGAACAAATAACTTAATGTATTTGGTTGATTATGCTGAGTAATTGAAACTGTCAATGTTTTTTTTTTAAACATGAAACCGTCAATGTTTCTTCCATCTTTAATTGGATAGAAGTTTCTCTAATGGATAGAAGACCAACGACTATACCTTCACTCCTAAGTATATACGCAAAAAATTGAAGAATAAAGATGTGTGTATGCACCACATAAGACCAGACCATTGCGTATTGAAAGACTGTGTAACATCCTATTTTTCTCCTACTAAGTTGATGTGTTATTATTATTATTACTACTACAATTATTATTATTATTATTATTATTATTATTATTATTATTATTATTATTATTATTTTGTGGTGTTTTTTTTGGAACCATTGTGTTGTTGTTGATGTGTGTATATTATCATAAAATAAGATGATTTCGATAAATTTAAAAGAAGAGCAAAATGTTTTATGATGGTATGAATAATTATTTTGCTGACTAAAATTTAGAGTGTTAATTATTATTAGAAGAATGTTTTTAGAAATTAAAATAAGGAAAAGTTAAATAAAATATAATTCTTTGACAAATGATGAAAACCGAAACCTCATTCACACATACCTTGGCTAATCCATTGACTTGACTAATTCAGCTTCAATCAAAAGTCTTAAAGACGGATTAGTGCAAAGAGCTGACCACTTGTATTGAAAAGGAAGAGAACTTCATGGCCACATGTCCTTCAAGTTTTCTCAACCCTTGGCCTATAATTCGACCACTCTTCAACTCTGAAGTCACACCACACCTACGACTCGACCTAGGCTTCAGAAGTCAGAGAAAGAAGCTCTCAATTTTCTTGACAAACCTTCAACTTGTTCTTCATTTTCTCCATTATGTTCTTCACGAAATACTCTTCAATTTTCTCCAAAACCACTTCAATTATGTTTCTGGATATGTGAGGATAAATTTTGGAGAGTTTGGTGAGGCTATGGGCACGATAGCATTAGTTTTGAGCTTCATCTTCAACATGTTCCTCATCTTCAACCTTTATCCTTGACTGAAACCTTCTCAAATCGCTTCGAAACCACCACCATAATGTTTCTGGAAATATAAGTATGACTTATGGAAAGTTTCATAAAACTCTGAGTTGATTTGGGTCGTTTCTTGGCTCATTATTCAACTCTGTGAAACCTTCTCAAATCACTTTGAAACCACCACCATCTTAGTAAAAAAATGATTAGTTTTTGTTTCCCTTCTTCAAGTAGCTTTTGTCATGGACATAATTACATCTATGTACTGCAAAGTCTCCATCTCCAAGATTTGTGAATTCTTTTTTCCAAACTTTGAGAATAATGCATCCATAGTATCTTTGCCAAACGTAGCTGAAAAAATAGGTTCATAAACAACTCTTAAGGACTTAGACACTAACCCTCGCCTTATTTTCTTTTTATCAAGAACAAAAACATCAATGTTATCCGGAAAGTGTCCATTCCAACTTATTTTGGATAGATTTCACCGTTTGAAGGGTAAAAGACACTGTTAAGAAGCCAGGGGAAACAAATGAAGAAGGAATTAATGAAAAGGGCATAATAGACAAAGAGGTGGGTCATGTGGCACATGACAATGAGAAACAGAAATTGAGAAGAAGCTCTAGAGAGAAAATAACCAATTCTCAATTGAGGGATTACGTGTGTGGCTGAGAGGGGTATAAGCATGGTTAGGTGAATGAGAGAGGGTGTGGAATATTGTGGACTCACCTCTCTTCTCTAGTCTAGTCTATGTGTCTCTTCTGAGTATTGTTATCTTTTAGTTATTTCCATTCCATAGAAACTCTACATCCATTGTAAGAAATTTCATACAGAAATACAGAAAAGTTTACCACATATTCTATACTGGTAGTGTTATCCACTATCATTCAGAAATTTCTCTTAATTGCTTGTTTGTTCTTTACAGACACTTCAACAACAATTATTTGCTTTACTTCATCCACTTTGGAAAATACATGGGCATAATAAAGGAATCCAATTGCGTCTCTTAGGTTTACCTTGTGTAGTGTTTACATTATTTGCCGAGAACAAATGAACATGCTTATTTGTCGACTATATAGTTTTATTATGTTCAGTTTTTTTTCAAATGCTTAAGAAAAAAAACAGCCCGCTTACCTAACACTGAGCAAAGAATCCCAACAACCGCGCAAACCACCCAAAATAGAGAGAAAAACCCAAAAGATTACAAACCAAAATTACCCAAAAAGAAATCAGAAAATAAAACAAATGAAGAGATGAAATAAAGTAATGCCTCTCAAATCCAACGCCAACACAGGACCCTTAAACAACTTTATGAAACACAATCTACTTAATTAATCCTTGGAGCGCCGCCTCATCTGAGAACATATACACAACGTCCTCCCTTTTGCTCAAGATTAAAGCCCTTCTTTCCTTAGTTAGCACGCCATTAGACTCCTAAGACTCTGGTAAAATCAACGGATTATCAGTGACATGAGATGAGAGATCTCTGTCAAACTAGAAGCACATGTGATCAACGCGTCCATAACCTTCGTCTTCGTCCCTTTTCATGGATGACCTCGCTTCCTTTGAACTTTAGGCTCAATCCTCCTTCCAACCCCCACATCATCGTCATTCTTAATTTGTCTATGGCATCCACATCATCATCATTCCTAAGTTTCCTTGGAAGTTAAATATTTTTAGCTTCTGTATTGTTATTTAAGAAGTAATAAATGATATGGAAGTTCTAGATGCTTAAATCATTTTCATTACAAGCTCAAAATGAGAACCCTACATCCCATAGTTATTCAACCAAATTCTAGTAAAATTTCAATGAGAAAGATATGTGCCATAAATAAAATTGTAAGTGGTATTTGATAAGTATGAAAGGAGACCTGATAGTTTTTCAAAGAAAATTGATCGTGAAATAAATTACTGAAATTAGTTTTCAAAGAAGAATTAACTCCTCGAGATTGAAACATAGGTACATGTATGAATACATAAATTAAGCTAATGGTGTTGACTGCGAGCTTGGGCCTATGCCCAAGCTCTGACAAAAAATAATAATTTTTTCTTTGGACCAGATCATCTTTTGGGCCCAAAAAAAGAAAAGAAAAATGTAAATATTTAAAGGTGAGGCGTGGGTGTGGCTGACAGACTGGGTGAGTGATGTAGTGGCGGTGGGTTAGTGAGGACGACGTGGGTGAGGCGGAGATGTGAATGCGGCGTGGGTGAGTGGGAGGCGGTGAGCGAGACAAAGAGTGAGTGAAAGCTTGAAAGGGGAAAATTCGAGAGAGACAGAGAGTGAGTGATGAGTGTGTGAGTGAAATTTGAAAAAGTGAGTCTGTAGCATTAAGGTGAGGTTGCCATGTATTCAATTTGGACATTTGGTAGCACCGTAGCAAACCACCAAACATGAGTCCCATGACTGTAGTGTTGACTTCATATCAGAAGAAATAATTAAGATAGGGTAGGCATGTGGTGATGTGGGATTTGACTTAGCCATTTAGGCATGCATGTGGTTCCAAATATTTTATCAAGTGGGGTTCCTTCACCCGGAAAACCCATTGCACCTGGCTCACCACCACCTGTAAGTTTTTTCTAATGAGTAAACTCTCAATCTTCACCTCAATCGCCAACTTCAGCCGCACAATTAGTGCCTCGTACTCAGCTTGATTGTTGCTAGTTTGAAACTCAAATCTCGGATATTGCTCCAAAATCAAATCTCCTGGACCTTCTAGTGTCACTCTGGCGCCGCTCCCTTTCCATTGGAAGAACTGTCTACAAACAATGTCCATTGGGTGTTCACCCTCTCGTCAGACTCTGGCGTCAATACGACCACAAAATCAGCCAAGGTTTCCGCTCCCATCTTCCCGCACTTATCATACTACAAGCCATACTATGACAACTCTAATGACCATGCCACCAATCTCCCTGATAGGTTAGGTTTGTGAAGGACCTGCCTCAGGGGTAGATCTGTTTGCACCTTCACGTGGAAACTCTGAAAGTATGGCCTTAACCACCTAGCGGTTACAAGTACCGCCAACGCTGCCTTTTCAATCTTATGATATCTGACCTCAACACCCTGTAACGTGTGACTTACGAAGTACACTATCTTTTGCTCGCCATTCGAACGCCGCATTCTTTTTTAGGCACTTGAAAAATGGTGCTGACCTATTGCTTAGGTGTGGCAGGAACCTCAACAATGTTGCGATTCGCCCCGTTAGACGTTGAACTTCCTTCGCGTTCCGAGGACTTTTCATTTGTTGTATGGCTTTGCACTTGTCTGGGTTAATTTTGACCCCACTAGATGTGATCATAAAGCCAAAGAACTTCCCACCTTGGATCCCAAAGGAGCACTTTTCCGGGTTGAGTCGCATGTTGTGCTTGCGACTCTCGCCGAAAGCCTTCGACAGATCCTCATAATGATTCACTCCCACGACCGATTTTTAGATTATGTCATCAATGTACACCTCCATGTTTTTCTCGATTTGATTGGCAAACACCCTATCCATCAGCCTTTGGTCGGTCGCCCCGACATTCTTTAACCTAAAAGGCATTGTGCGATAACAATAATTCACTCTGGCGGTCATGAAGGCCGTTTTATCTTCGCCCGCCGGGTGCATGCGAATTTGATGATAGCCAGAATAAGCGTCCATCAATCTGAGCAGCTCATTGCATGACGCACCATCCACCAGCTTATCGATGCTCAACAATATATAAGAATCCTTCAGGCTTGCCTTGTTAAGGTCCGTGTAACCAACACACATCCGCCACTTACCATTCACTTTCTTTACCATTACCCCGTTGGCCAACCATGTGGGGTACTTGATTTCCCGGATGAATTCCGCCACCAACAATTTGTCCACTTCTTTCTTCACCGCCTTGTCCTTTTCATCGCCCATCCGGCGGCGAATCTGCGACATAGACTTAACTCTCGGATTCAATGACAATTTATGGCAAATGAAGTTGGGATCTATCTCTGGCATATCCTTCCAACTACTCACAAACAGGTCGAGATTCTCGCCTAGCAGCCTTCCCAAATGTGCCTCCTGCTCCTGAGTAAGTCTAGTCCCAATCTTCAAGACCTGCTCCCCAAACTTCAGCGCCTTGGTCTCCTCAATTAGCGCGGGCCTATTCAAACGCCCTTCGCCCCTTGGATAAAATTTTTCCACACGAGTTTCTATCTCGTAGCATCGATGTCCTATCGTAGCGTTCTTCCTTCCATACAAATCCTAACAATTGCTGTAGCATTCTCTGGCTCGCCGCTGATCGACCACTATTCTTCCGCCCTTCTCGCTATCCAACATGTATTTAACCGCCAGATGAGTCGTTGAGATAACATCGCACAAACAGTTTAAAGTGTTCTTCCAATGATCACATTGTATGAGGCCACCACTTGCAGAACCAAGTACCTTACCTTTAAAACTGTCACATTTTCATGTTCTCCAAAAATTGTGTCCAAATCTAGATATCCTCGCACCCATACCTGCTCACTGGCAAGCCCTACTAGAGTCCCCGTGTAAGGGGTCAAAGAAATATCGGTTAGGCCTAGCTTGTCAAATACATCTTTGTAGATAATATCGGTCGAACTGCCTTGGTCCAACATCACACGTTTAATATCGAAACTGTTGATTCTCAGCTAGACCACGATAGGATCATCCTTACGAGGCTTGATTCCCTTGAAATCTGCCCTCGTAATTGTAATGTCTAGGTGATCAAACCCAAAAGTTATTTCTTGAACGGAATTCACTGCCCGCAAGTGTCGCTTGCGCACCGCGTGTGTGTCACCACCACCACCAAAACCTCCGGCGATTGTGGTCATGGTTCCCACTGGCGAGCCCAACTCCTGAGAAAACATCTCCTCCGCCCAGCGTGTCCTGGCCGCCATGGTTTCCTTCTTATCCTCCTTCGTTGGGGCCTAGTGGTGATCATTTCTTGAAACATACCTCCTCATTTGTCCCGCATTGATTAGCTCCTCGATTTCTTTCTTGAGAGTAAAACCATCATCAGAGTTGTATCCTACTGTGCGATGGTATTCGCACCACTTCTTCGTGTCAACATTTCTCAGTGGGCGCTTTGGCAATTCAGGCTCATCAACAATAAGCGTGGCCTTTATTTCTGAAATGATGTCTGTCATATTTTTGTTAAATGCCACACCCGACACCTGCCGCTGGCGAGGGTAGGGCAGCGGCGCTCAAAACTATCCCGCGCTGGGAGCGTCGCCTCCTTAGATGGCCTTACAACGAGAGCTCTCTCCTCCTTACACTCGTTGCCCTCTCCTTTCTCTCAACCAAACTTATCCTTCCCAAATTTCTTTGACAACATGCCTTCCTTCTCTGTCCTCCACGCTTGCACTTGAAGGCATCATCCTCTTCATCTAAAATGTATGTGAGCGCCCGCGCTCGTATTTCCACTATGGATTTCGCAGGCGTCCTACTTAACTTGTTGTTTAACAATCTAGGTCGCATACCATTCTTGAATGCCTGCGCACAGGCGCGTGGTTCAGAATCTTCCACCTTTACCGATGTCGCACTATAGCGCGCCATGTACTGCTTCGGCGACTCTCTCTCCTGTTGACGAATGTTGAACAAGTCGTTGATCATTACCTGTTGGATCTTGTTCACCGAAAACTGAACTAAGAATTTTGACGAGTAATCTCGAAAGTTCTTTATCGAACCTCGAGGCAAAGTGGTGAACCACGTCATCGCCGTCGATTTAAAAGTCGACACTTTATTGCGTCTAAAGCTGCACGTATCACCATTTTCATGTTGAAGTAGAGGAGATAATCCTTTGGATCGTTTCTCCATTGTAAGACTTTAGAACTAGAGTCTTAACGTTAATGGCTACGTTTTCCACCTCTGCCGAGAAAGGACGAAAATATGTGACCATCTTCGCTTCACGAACGCCATCGTCTTGTTGTTCTTAGCGGAAGAAATCGAGTTGCGCTTGAAAATGCTCGTTTCGCTGTTGTATATCGCTTATGTTGCGCATAAGCTCTCTCCATTCCCCTATCATCGAAGGCGAAGGAAACAGTGTGCGTGAACGGACTGGAGTTCGCGGTAGTGAAGGCGATGGTTGCAGAGATGGCGAAGGAGGTGGAGGAGGCTGACCTCAATTCCCAATCTCTAGTTCGTGAAAAGCTTGCTCTCCCTGCGCATCCTCAGGTCGTACTCTCTCCTCCCTCTCCTGCTGCCTGAAACGGATCGGAGACGAGACGCGCCTCCAATCCGGCGACAAGCGCCATCGTCGGCAAGCGCCGTCGCCGACAAGTGTCGTCGTCGACGACGAGTTTCCATGAACTTCCTGAAATCTAAACTGCTAAAAAACGTGCAACCAACCCACGTAATCCGGAAATCAAAATTTCACCGATCCCCACAGACGGGCCAAAATGTTCTTGGTTCAACACTCAAAGAAGGGGTAACCCTTAGAAAGTAGAGAGACTGCACTAGAAATAGAGAGAATAACTGAATTTCATGTGTATGAATTGATCAAATGAACCAAAAGGTTCCTTACAATTGGTAATCGTCCCCTATTTATAGTGTGGGGGTTGGGTTTCCCGTGTAACTACCCAACCCCCAAGTAGGCCTATTGGGCCTCGCTTGTCGAGGCCCAGCTAACTGACCAGGCGCCCTCCACTTGGCGGGGTCCCTTCTATGCGAGCCCTTAGGGGCAAGGCTCGCCTAGAAAAAGAATTGGAAGTATAGTGTTTGGGAATCAAGGTTCTTTATAAAGACATGAAAGTATGTTGCTAGGAGGATTCTTTTAATTTTATTTATTGTATATTCCAATAAATAGTAAGCACTTAAGTGCCTTAATTATTTTACTATTAAAAAAACTGACTAATTAATATTATTATTATTATTATTATTATTAATATAAGTTAAAAAATAATTTAATATTAAATAAATAAATATTATTAATATAAACTTATATATACAAGTTGTTCGATTTTTTATCTTAGAAACTATATAATATTAATAGAATTTTTAGACAGAAATTTTCATGTGAGTCAAATTATTACCTTTCATTAAAAAATTAAGAATAATATCCAAATTTATAAATGACGATTTAATATATTAATATGTAATAAAACATAAATATTTCATATCATAAACCTATTCAGTTCTTGAATCGTATAACATATACATATTTTTCGTAAGAACTTTTATTCGGTTCCTAAATTTGGTTTCCACACTCAATATATTAAAATAATTTTTTAAAAACATTTAAAACTTCCATAATGCGTAGTTCCTTTCATAATTTATTTAATTTAATTAATAAAAAAAATTATTATTTTTGAAATTAATTAAATTTTTAATTTATTATGGAATAATATCCGAGATACTTTTACACTACTTAGTACATGACATCATCAAATAATTTGTTTACATATTACCTGGACTGGGCGAGCCCCCCTAGAGGGCCTCGCCTAGCGGCCGTCCCATAGGCTCTGAGTTAAGCCTCCCCCGCGAGGCCCAACTGGCCCAATAAGGGTAGTTAAACTCACAAGGCCCAGACCCTAGCCTATAAATAGGGAGCGGTTACCACTTGTAAAGGACTTTTGGCTCATTTGATCAATAACAAACTCTAAATTCAGTTATTTTCTCTCTCTAAGCGGTTACACTCTCTCTCTAGATTCTCTCTCTTGTTGAAATCCCTTCACTCTAGGTACTATACCGAAAAAGTGTAACCGCTTAGAGAGAGAAAATAACTGAACCAAGAGTCCCTTTCAAATGGTAACCGCTCCATATTTATAGTGGGGGAGCTGGGCCTAATAAGTGTAACTACCCTTGTTGGGTCAGTTGGGCCTCGCTAAGGGAGGCCCAATTCCCAGGCTGTGTGACCGCCGCTTGACGGGTAATCCCTGGGCGTAGGCCCCCTAATTGTGTCTTAAGAATATGACGACCAATCTTCGTTCCCTTGTGATCCCTCTAGCAGGTCGCCCGTTGCCACTTTCCACTTGGTACGGCGTTCCTCAGCTGGCGGTTTTGACCAACGCGCAGGAACTATTCCCAAGCTTCTAGTTGCAATAGCTTCCCCGCCCAAGAGATAACCTAACCACGCTGCTCGGTGAGATCAACAACGTCTATCTAAAGCGTGTAGGTCGCTAACATGGCGTATACGAAACATGAACCGCCAACTGTGCAAGAAAATACATAAGTACATGATCTGCCAACTGACGCGGGAACTAGAAAAATAGTGTTCAAACACTTATAGGATGAAGGAGTCGTGATGGCCCGTCACATGTGAGGTGACTCGCTGAATAGAAGCTCGCTCGCCCGGTGACATGGTCTCCCACCATCCTCTCATCGCCTTCGCTCATCGTAGCGTCCTTATGGATCAAACTGCTTCCTGGGCGAGTTCCCCAATATGGTGAGGGGACTCAACCAATCCACAATCCCACAAGACATCGAGCTCGAAACATGAGAGCGTAGTGTGTCTTCACGCTGAAGTCGTCGCCGCATTATCTCCAGGAGAAGATCCACCCAATAAACATGCACTCTCTCGCCCAGTCCACAAGTCTGCCAAGCTCCATGTCCAAGTCTCGAGGGCTAGGAGTGACCTCACTCACCGCGTCGCCATTGCCATCCTGTCTAACCGGTTTCCTGTTTATAACATTTCTCAACTACAAATAATCATCAGTGCTTCAAGAATCATAATCATAATTCCAATTTCATCAGTCCCCTCCTTGGCAGGTATATTACATCAAACAATTTAGTTATAAGTATGCAATCCCCCAAACCATCAAAGATAAATCGATCATCAAAGATGTGTCCTTATTAGGAACATGAGCAAAGTTTTTGTTAAACAACATGAATAAGTGTTTTAAAAGTAGTTAATAAAACTGAATTTGCATAGGGTCGCCACCCTTTAGCGGTGGCGAAAGCGGTAGGTTGCCACCCTTTAGCGGGAGGTCACCACCTAGACTGGGTGAGACCCCAGGGTCCCTCGCCGAGGAGCGCCAGCTTAGGGCGACGAGCTGACCAGGGACTTGAGCCTCCTCCCAGAGGACCAGCCAGCCCATTAGGAAGGGTTAGGGGCATCAGGCCCAACTCCACATCTATAAATAGGGGATGAACACCAGTTGTAAAGGACTCTTAGCTCATTGGAGAAATAACAAGATTGAAATTCAGTTACTTTCTCTCTCTAAAGCGGTTACGCTCTCATTCTCTCTAGGAATCTCACATCACGATCCTTACACTCTAGGTACTATACCTCATCTCTATGTTCTTGGTTAGAACATTTGGCGCCGTCTGTGGGGATCAGTAGATTTCGATTCCCGGACTACGTGGATTGTGATTTGGTTGGGTGAAGTTTGATTTTCGGATTCGGCTTGTGGATTTTCGATTCTCGATTCTTTGCCTGGATTCTCGGTCGGCTGATAAATCTTGATGAAGCCACGCCGCTAAAGGCGTCGCGAGGAAATGGAGCAGAAGCACGAATCCTCACCACGCTGCGAAAGGATAGGGAGACTGTACCGTGAAAAAGCGCGACGGTTACAAGCTAGCGACGTGAGACTGCAAAACGATTGTTTGTAGGAAGAATTGGAGTATTACCGCCTCAGACAGTGGAATGAAGAGGCGAAGGAGGCTGAAGCTGCTGCGAAAGTCGAGCCGTTCTCAGTAGCGGTGAGAGAGGTGACCTTACCGGATGGCATGAATAACCTTGTGTTGGAAACGTACGAGGGTCGAACAGATCCAAAAGATCATTTGCTTCAGTTCAATGAAAAGATGGCGGTGAGCACGGCTTCTGATGTCGTGAAGTGCAGGATGCTTCCCTTTACATTTCGACGTGCGACACTTGCTTAGTTTATGACTCTGCCTAAAGGATCCATAGCGAGGTTCCGCGACCTCTCGTCCAAATTCCTTGTCCAGTTCTCTGTAGGAACGATCGAAGATCTGTTCGATATTTGGCAGAGGGAGCGGGAAACCTTGAAGCAGTACAACGCTGCGTCCACGAAGTTCGAGGAATTGGAATCTCGGATGTGCGTGTGCGCTTTCAATAGCGGTTTGATGGTGGGAAAGTTGAGCTGGGAGCTGAGTAGGAAATCAACGCGCTCAATGACAGAAGTTCGCGCCCGAGCAAGGGACTACATCTTGGAAGAGGAGGACGACGTATATAAGAGGAAATGCGTGAGGGCGGCGAAGGTGTCGCTAGCGAGGAAACAGATACAGGATAAGGAGGCAAGTAATGTGCGAAAGGTTAAGGAAGTTGGTCAATTCATCAAGAAGTTCAAGGGAAAACTACTATGTTCGGGAAGAGAGCATAGAGTGTAAGCGTCCTCGGCGGACAACTAACTCTTGCCAGCGACGGAGGCTGGGGTGGCACTTGAATAAGGAGTTGGCAAAGTCGTTCCAGGAAGCGACGGTGGCGGCAACGGGAAAGGATGGCAAATGCGGGATTGAGCCGTGGTATGGTATCAAGGGCCGGTCCTAGTGGTGTGAATATCACAACTTGGAATGCCATAACACCAGTGACTGTTTATCGTTGAAGGGCCAAGTTAGGCAATTGATCAGGGCGAGGCAACCACGGGTGACAGGTCATGGATTAGACGGGGACCGACGCGATAGTTGGAGGCGAGCGCCAATTACAGGTAAAGGGAAGATGAATTTGTCGAGGGGAAAAGAAGCGGGGGAAGCTGTCAATGACAAAGGCTGGGCGTCAGTCGAAACGGCCAGCACAATCGCAGGGGGTTTCGATGAGGGTGACAGCACATCAACGGTGAGGCAGAAGCGAGTAAGGGTGGTAGCATCGATACAGGAATATCTTACTCCATTTGGGTGCCAACACCCAGATATAATAATATTGTCAGCGGATTTTGAAGGAATCGAGGCCCATACAGATGATCCGTTGGTGGTAATGGTAAGAATTAGTGGTTTCAATGAGCAGAGGGTGTTGTTGGACCAAGGCAGCTCAGCATATATCATCTACGGAGATGCATTTGGACAGTTGGGGTTAACAGACAGGGATTTGATGCCATATACAGGAAGCCTGGTAGGTTTTTCGGGAAAGCAGGTTCAGGTGCGCGACTATGTGGATTTGGACACAGTCTTTGGAGTGGGCGAGAACGCTGAGCTCCTAAGGGTAAGGTATCTGGTCTTACAGGTTGTAGCAGAATATAACGTCATCATAGGACGAAGCACTCTGAATCGCCTCCGTGCGGTGATATCAACGGCCCACCTCGCGGTAAAATATCCACTACTCTGAGGAAGGATAGGGAAAATAACGGTAGATCAGAAGGGGGCGAAGGAATGCTATAGCAACTGCCTTAACTTGTACGGTAGAAAGGGGGCTAGCGATGGACACAAGTGTCATGAGATTGAGGTCGCTGAAGGCGAACAAGAGCGTCCGGCTACACAGAGCCAGAACGACACGGGTAGGCGAGGACGACGGGTCGAAAAAAAAGTAAAAAGGTTGAAGAAAGAGGAAAGTCAGGGCGAGAAAGCCCAGGAGATAGGACGGGACAGATCCTTTGCTCGTGTTGATAACGAGCGGCGTTGGGAGAACTAGGATATGGACGCAACCAACAGGGGCGTACAGGCGATTGAACCTAGGCTCACCACCGCTCAAGAGGGGCGCCTGGATAAGTTGGTAGAAGACAACATTGACCTCTTTAGTTGGGAGGAAAAGGAAGCAACTCCTTGGGGGCTACCCGCATTCAGCAAACCTTCACGGAGGGCGAGAGAAAAGGAAAAGGGGGCAGGACTAGAGGTAGACAAAGGAGGAATTTGTCAAACTAGGGAAAAGAGAGAGGCAGAAGGAAAGGGTAACCGGTCACAGTGCAGACAGGATAAAAGGAAATGCGAGCAGCTAGGAGTTGGGAATAAGAGGCCAACGAAGTCAGCCCGTTGCACCGAGTGGGAGGGTGAACAAGGGAAAATCCCTTTCTACTACAGGGTTGTTGAACAGGGAGACGAGGATGGAGCGCTGGGTGTGATACTCTGATCAAGGGAGCCAGTCACAAAGCAAGAGCATGGCAAGGAAACAAATGAAAATCTAGGACCAAAAATAAAGATGCACTCTTTTTCTCTATCACTGGAGTTTTTTAACGAGGCATCCCTCGATGAAAAATTTTCTACAAAATCAAATACAAAAGGATATTCTCAGCAATACTCCTAACAATTAAACTGAGACGGCAGCTCGGTGGGAAAAAATCCCTGAAGGTGGCGATCCCAACACGACCTTGATGTCTGGGGATCGCTCCGGAAAGTCTGTTGGCGACGTGTGCGGATAAGCCTCTTATCCAAAGAACCTCCCCAAAATATGGGCTAGTCAAGTCTTCCCGAAACGCGGGCGAGCATTTTTAACTAGGCTAAAGTCTCGGGAAACCCATATGGCCATTGGTCCCCGTGCAACTATAAGACCCCGCCTAATAAGGCTGGTGGGGCCACACCTGCTCTTACAGGAAATATGAGTGTGAACAAAAGCCTCGGTCCAATACTGAGTGAAAGTCCTAGTTATACGTGGCACACTCTCAAAGCTACTCACGCAAAACTCGGAATCAAGCACTGAAAACACGTGCTAAAACGGTGAAGAAACGAAAGGTGGAACTCGTAGCGGGCCACCCGCCTCGCCCATTTATTTAGTCACTCGTTTTTCGTTTTTTTCGTTCATTATTTACCTGCTCACACATTCATACTAGCACACATCTAGAGGCATTCATAAAAAACTATTTTATTCATATCATTCGCATCATTTGCATTACATCTTAAAATGGAGGATTTCTCCTCATGACTTTACATTGACGATGAAACTCGGTTTTCTCAAGTTCTAGACGGTGCTGTTTGTACTCCAATTGAACCAAGTTCTGGCGAACCTCCTGCTTCATAGGACCCTCCGCCATGGCTTCCAACGAAGCCTCCACCGCTCGAATAGCGGCATAATTGTCCAACTCCCGCTGGAACCGATCCTGAAGCTCCTCCACGAACACGAGGAACCCTCTGAGTTTGATGTCCATCTCTGGGGTTGGGCTCATGCCTAGCAACTGATTGGTCAGTTTATAGACACTCGGATTCTCTGGATGTCTAACGTTGATGAAAAGATCCTCGTCAAAGGCCTTCTTCCTCAGCTCACTGATGCAACTTTCAAAGGATGCCATTGTGAAGCTTGAATTCAGAAACAAAATGAGATGTGAAGACTGTTATGGTTTAACTGCCATTTATACACTAAGTTCAGTTTCTAGGAGTTATTGCTAAAGCGGTTTCTCGAGAAGTTTTCCTTCAAATATGAAGCAAATCGTAATAAAGTCATAAGTTCTTGTAAGACCTGGATTTTCAGAACAAGTTAAGTTTCCGACTCACACGTAGAATCAGTGTAAGCGTGACAGGAGTTTGACATTTGAGAAAGATTAATGAAGAAGAAAGTTCAGGAATTGCTTGAGGAATGTTGCGTAGTTGTTTTCGGAGTTAGTGCGAGTCGTCTGCACACCTGCCTTATGGCGAGCGTGTCCAGAATAGGCTATTTCGCTCTTAAAGCAACGTTTTAAGTGAGATTTCGAACTCTTGGAAAATTTAAAGTTTCTCTTTATTTTTCCATCGACCAGCGTTTCATTTTGGAACTCTGGACTGTACGCACGATAGGTTTAACTTTTCGGATGTCCGCCGACGCTAATTTCTTTGCTTCGAAACCTTAGTTTTGAGCGAAGGATGAAGACTTTTTCTATTCGGGACATCTAACGAAGATTCCGTCCGCGTATCCAGACTTGTTTCGACATTTCCAATCTTTCTTCTGTTGGAAGTTTTGTCGTCTGAGCATCACAGCAAAAAGTAGTTTTTCGGGACAGACTAACTTGCACCGCTTTTGGCGTTTTGGATATCGTTTTTCCCAGATCTTAGATAATTGTTTTGAGTTCTGGAATTCCGACGCCAGAATCTCTCTTAGAATTCCTTGGTGAACGTGCTGCAAAAATCGGAATCGCGAAATTTTCATTTTCCCGCGATTTCGCCTGCCTATAAATAGCTCGAAAAGCAAAAATTTCTTCATTTTCTTCCTTTTGTGGCTGAATTTCGTGGAGAGCAAGGGGGGAGGAGATTTTCGCGAAAACTTGACCAATCTTCGTGCAGTTCGTCCCTACTTCTAGGTATCGAGGTAACTAACACGATTCCTACCTCTGATTGTTGTTTCTGTTGCGTTTCTGAAGTCGTTTCTGTGCTCACAGTTTTGAGCTTTTTCTAAAATGGTCCGATTTCTTCGATTTCTTGGTTGGGTTATGTTCCTTACGTTCCCCTGAGTCTAAAACCTCTGTCAGTAAACGCTGATTGTGATCCAGTTGTCCAGGATCTGAAAAACTGTTTCAAAACCCTTTTTGTCTCACATTTCGAAACTTTATTGTCGAAAAGACTTAATCTGACTTCGTGCCTTTAGGATTTGTTGTCACGGATGTCATGAGGATCATTGCTGTCAAATTTGTTTTCAGAACTGATAACTTTGAAGTTTTGAGCCTTTATTTTGGACCAAAATGCCCCTGGATAGTCGTATTTCGGCCCGATTGTCCGAAAATTGTTCTGACAGTTTCTTTGCCTTAGTTTTATCCTAAAACTACCTTGTGAATTGATTTGATCAAAGAAAAAGAGCCGAAGCCCTTTTTCCTTTGAGGCCGTGGACTATTTCCTTCAGGGGGGAGTTTTTCGGTTTCGAAAACTTGTCTTTTCGTACCTGATTGTCCTATTCTGAAGCTTTAATGCTTTGTCTATCGTTTATGTATTGTTTTGCGATCGATCTAATCGATTTTGTTTGGATTCTGCTTTGTTTTTCTCCGAGGTTCAGTTGAGGGAACTTTGGAAGACTCAGAGCAATTGTTTGAGGAGAACTTTGTTTGCGAAGCTGGAACAGCTCGAGGTTAGGGCAACTTACTATATCAGCTATGATTGCATGATAGGCGTCGATAAATTCGACTTATGCTTTATCTGATGTTGTTTATGATGTTGAGTTGATGTTATGATACTTTTCCATAACTTGTGATGTTGTGCTTTTGTTGGATTGTGCGTTTTGACGCGACTTCGGAGTGGAGATTCATTGATCTGGTGATCTTTGATATTTTGGGTTGGATGAGCAACCCTAGGCAAGTCCAAATGAGGGGTTTGAGACCTAGCCTGGTTGGTATTTGTTGGTTTACTTAGACTTTCCCCGGGAAACTTCTTTTGGGAGGTTGGTTTTCGGAAAACGTAGAAGGATTAGAATTTCGAAAACTAAAGACTTGGGAAACCTAGATTTTGAGAAATAAACTCATAACCTGACTAATCTGAATTGAAATCATTTTTATTAACGTTTAAGTATAGGAAAACTGAAGGGGAAAATATTTACGAAAGACGGGGAAAAGTCGACCTTTGTTGTGAGTTATTGGAATTGGGGAAAGCCACTAAGGTGAGCTATGGTGATGATTGAAAGTCACCGAGTACTTTACGTACTCTTGTTGATGGGGTTGTGTTGTATTGACCGACACTAATCCCTTGGGTTCTCTTGTTGTTGGAGCGGTGTTGTATTGACCGACACTTAGCGCTCTTGTTGTTTGGGCTGTGTTGTATTGACCGACACTAGACCCTTGTGTTTTCTTGTTGGAGTTGTGTTGTATTGACCGACACTTACTCCGAGTTGTGTTGTATTGACCGACACTAACTCATGAGTTTGTTGAGATTGGGTTGTGAGCTAAACACTTTCGTGGTAAGGGCGATTCGTTGTTTGGCTAACCACGTTGCATTCAATCGGGTGAATAACGGGAATGGTTCACCTGTGCATATCATGGTGAATAACGGGAATGGTTCACCTTGCATAAATGATGAATAACGGGAATGGTTCATCATATGGTGAATAACGGGAATGGTTCACCAAGGATGAATAACGGGAATGGTTCATCCAGGATGGATTTCATCCAGGATGGATAACGGGAATGGTCCATCCATAGTGAAGAACGGGAATGCTTCACTTGTGGCGAACGGGAACGCGTCACAAATCCGGATTCATATTGTGCATTTCACGCATACATTCATGCTGACTGAGACTGTGTGTTGTTTGTTTATTGAAGCAATGTTAGAGCCATAACATGCTAGGATTACTTATATGCTTATATAACAACTTATATATATACCCTGTCCCATGTTGAGTGTATATGTACTTATTGCTGTGAGTTGACCCTAGCGCCTTGGCTTTGTTTGTATGTTTGTGTTTGGGCGGTCGGCCTGCTGCCAGATGTCGATGGCCGACTGGTTCTCGGTGGTCTCTCCCTCGGGGGGGGATCAGATATGAGCTGCAGGATCGGGATGCCCCACCGCTTGGGTGATCGATGTTGCTGGTCACCGGGCGACGTATCGGGGAAGGATCATGGAGGACCGGACTGACGAGCGTGGACGTCTGACGAAAGGAGTTCTATGGCGCATGGAGTTGAGCTTCAACTTGCCGACTTCAGATCGTTGTGGGTTTGGCACTGGGAGGTTAGGTTTGGGCAGGCGTCATGTTTTGTGGAGAGCTCTGATTCGTTTTGCTTTTGGGATCGGGTAGGTTGCCGACGCATGACTTTTCGTGTGGTTCTCTTACTGAGGGATCACAGTGAGTCAGTTGGACCATAGGGGTCTTTGCTTAGGCCATATTGAGGCCGACTTTCTCCTAGTGGTTTGTAATTATAATTTTCTCACTTACACTTCTGGGTCTGTATATATTTGCCTACGGGCACACTGCTTTGGAGTCACTGCGAGTGCGCGTGACATGGAGTGCAGCTGAGGCTGTACATGTATATATGTTGTATATCGGTTAGTTTAGTAGTTGGGTTTTGTCTTTACTTCCTTATCGTTTTGATTTAAAGGAAAGAAAACGAAAAAAAATTACCTGTTTTCCGCGTAAAGATTATTTTTGGTTACTAAAGTGACACCTGGAAATCGGGATGTTACAGTGCTCCTGGCCGGTGGTAAACGATAAGCCTCCGTTGGAGTTTAGGGACTCTATACGAGGGGTGACTCGCATGATTCACAATCTAAGAGTTTCCTCGGTATGATACGCGCGCCCAAGGCTCATAATGGGTACAACGTCGGTAGAGAAGGAAAGTCTGAGCTCGATAGAAGTTAAAAATAAGGAGGGAAACATAGCAAGGCAAAACAAAAAGGGAACTTGGAATTTTCATTAAGAGACAGCAGGGAAATAGACCATTATTACAAGATCAACATAAAAATTGCTAAAATACTTCGTTCCCCTCTACATCTTCTTCATTCAGGAAACGCTCGGCGACAAAATCGGGAGGATCGTCGGGACCAACTAACCCGACGGGAGTCACCTTCTTGAATGCTCCCATCTGGCTGAGATCAATTTAGGGATGGAGGCGTTGAACTTGGTTTTTGGCAAGGAAGAACCCACGACCACGCTCGAAGACGGCGGCGGCAACGGCATCTGACCTCATCCTCTCTTCTAAGGCCTTTGCGTCAGACTGGGCCTGAGCCTTTGCTGCAGACAGAGCCTCATTTTTCTCCGCCAATTCGGCACGAAGGGCTTCAAGTTCCTCGCTCATCGAAGAAATGGCTTGATCCTTGGAGGCCACCAAATCTTCCTTCGTGTCGGACTCCAACTTCGCCTCCTGCTGGAGCTTTGCAAGGGCTATCTCCAGTTCCGAAATTTTCTTGTCTCGAAACTCCAAGCTAACTTCAGCACGGTTGGTCTGCTCGACCGTCTCCTTGGAAAACGAGGCTTCCTTGGCATTTAGCTGGGCAAGGAGCGTTTTGCGCTCCTCAACGAATTCAGCGTTGAGGGCGCAGAGGCGCACCACCTCTGATCGCAACGCTCCGGCATCCTGGGCAGACCGCTTGTAGCGGTGGAAAGCATGGAGCATTGTCGCCAATGCGCCTTCTGGAACTCCGTCCAAACCCTGCTGCTTGACCACTTCATCCATCCTCACAACTTGCGATGGCGTCAAGGATAGGAAATATGGCAATTCCTAGTTTGCAGAGCCCGAGGGCGAGGCGAGATTATGACTCGGCGGCGGAACACTGGCAGATGGAAATAAGTTTTGGCCAGGAGATGGCGAGATAACCCGCGTACCAGGGAAAGATCTGTCGACAGGATCACCCCGGGCGTTGGGCGAGGAAACTGGAGTCACCTTTGGAGGCCCGCCGGGCTGGTTCGCCTCGAGAGTCTCCTCAGGCTCATTGAAAGCAGTGGAGATAGCGGGAGTGCTTTCCCCGCCAGGGGGTGATGCAACAGTAGCAAGGTGCGGTTTCTTGGGGGAAGGGCGAGGAGTCTCCTCGCTAGGATGTTGTTTCCCACTCGCCTGGGCCTCCAACAAAGACGTCTTGTCGCCCTTCAGATCAACCTGAGGTGGAAATGAGATTTTTCTTTTCTTCCCAAAGGCACCCAGGAGATCTTCATTGACCTGGCGTATTTTTCCCGAAGCAAAGAACAACAAGGATGAGTTGACAGGAAGTATGGAATACAAAGTGAACAAGGGAAGAACTTACCAATCACATGAGTGCAGTCTAAAACAGGGAGTCTGGCCAGGAAGCTGATGACAACTTTGTCCTCGGGGGTTAAGGAATCCTCGGGTAGATCAACTACCTGGAGCACTTCTTGAGTCCAGTAGAAGGGGAATCGGGTGGTGTCGTCCCTCTAGGTAAAAACCTCTGGGTACTTATGGGACACTATGACCCTGAAGTACTTTCGGGCCAGGTCAACGGTGATGTTGGACCAAAAAGGGTTGAAGCGTTGACGTCCAGGTCTAGCTTTCAGGGAAACCCAGTTGCGTGGCGGTGATAACTGGGCGGACACGCGATAGAAATAGAAGAAGTGGGAGGGTTCAGGCTCTTGCTGGATCGCGTCGCAGATGATTTCGAAGCACCGCAAAAAGGCCCAACTGTTGGGGTGAAGTTGACTGGGAGCGACATTGATACTATGGAGCACAGAGCAAATAAAAGGAGAAAAAGGAAACCTAATTCCCAAGCTTGTGATCACCCACATGATTGTCTTGATGATGGAGCCAAGGGCGCTCAAAGGATGAGCAAATTCCGTAGTACATAAGGTTTTCAAGGGGTTTCTCGTGACAAAACCCACCAGATTCCGAAGAAATTTCTTGAATGGATGACCATTCCTCCAAGCTAGATGATTGGTTAGGCATCGTCCCGGCGGGAAGGGCTCTTACCGTGGGAACTGGCAAAGACTCCCAGGTTCTCGTTCGGAAGGCAACAATGTCTTTTTCCTCGAGTGGAGCTCCCCCGGGGGGGACGGGTCGACGGGAGGAACACACCTTAAAGGGGTGGCGACGGTGACGTTGCGATTAGAGTTTCTGGTTTGGCGTTTCGAGGTCATTTCGAAAAAGGGGATAGGAAGTAGAGGTTATTCTAGCGATGGGAAAGCTCGCCGAGAAAGGGGGTGGCGCGTGGGAAGCTGGGAAGGCAGAGACAATGATCTATGAAGGGGGACTCGCGCGTGAAAGAGGAAGCAAACGGTCGTGGTTATGAAAGGATTAAAGGGTAAGAGGAGCAGCGTCTTTATAAGCAGGGAGGGATGATTGAGGGAAAACGTGTGAAGGGAAGCCGGGGGCAGTTGTTGGGGAATGCGGAGGAAAGGTGGGAGATCGTGTCCCATAACAGAGGAAAATGATTGCATTTGCGAGGTTTCGGGAAGTGGGAATGACACAGTAAGTGGAAAACTGCAGCGGTTAAGGATAATTGGTCCAGTATCCAAACTGACAGGCTTTATGGAGATTCGAGGGGACGTTTTGGATAGACAGTTGATATTTTGCAGACCTCGACTGACACGTGTCATAAACCCTGTGCACATCAGAAAATCACAAGTCAGAGTACGCATGTAACAGTAACAAGGCAAGCAAACCAAGCGTCATCGCCACAAGCTCACTTATGGACTCGAGCCGCCAGAGGAACGTAGCAAGAAGTTCAAAATGATAATTTTTTAAGTTTTAATTACCAAGCCATGTTGGCCATTACTCTTTGTTGTTAGACTTCAAGTTTTAGCATTAATTGGCTTCTCATGGCCATCGCCCTAGTTTTTCTACTAAAAGACACACTTAGCTCTCATGCTTCGAACTCGGTGTCTTGTGGACTGGGCGAGACCCCAGGGTCCCTCGCCCAGGAGCGCCAGCTTATGGCGACGAGCTGAACAGGGACTTGGGCCTCCTCCCAGAGGCCCAACCAGCCCATTAGGAAGGGTTAGGGGCGTCACGCCCAACTCCACATCTATAAATAGGGGATGAACACCGATTATAAAGGACTCTTAGCTCATTGGAGAAATAACAAGATTGAAATTCAGTTACTTTCTCTCTCAAAAGAGGTTACACTCTCATTCACTCTAGGAATCTCACATCACGATCCTTACACTCTAGGTACTATACCTCATCTCTATGTTCTTGGTTAGAACACCACCCACTAGCATGAGGTAGCCACCCTTTTGGCGATTTTTGTGTGTTTAGAGACTGAGTCTTACAGGTCGCCACCCTTTAGCGTTAGGTCGCCAACCTTTGGCATGAGGTCACCACCCTTTAGCAGTAGGTCGCCACCCTGTGGTGTATTCGTCCACTTTGGGACTCAACAATGTGCTTTGGGTTCCGCCGACCAATCAGATTACCAAAGCGGTGCTCAGTAGGATGCTGCCCTTATTCCGGAGAACGGGTAATTTGTACCCCACACATCGCCAAAGAATCCGGTTATTATGTGGGCTTTTCCGGAGCTAATTCAGTTCGTAGTGGTTTCACTTTGTAACTGAATTGCGCCATCGGGAGCTTGTCCCACCCAATAACAAACCGCTTACAAAAGATTCTTCCAAACTAAACCATAAGCTCATCAGAATGTGAAAGGACTTTCAAAACTTTCATATGCAACTTTCATATATGTTCACAAAACTTTGAAAGGTATGCCTCAATTTTCCTAGATTTTCAAAATTTAAGTTTTACTAAAAGTTAAATAACCAATCAACACAATAGAATAAGCATGTGGCATTCATTAAACACAAATAATCATTGCATCTTCCAATTCGTTTAACTTCAACAAATAAAACCACCATTTTGCTAAGTATGAAAACTATCATGCCTGTATCAATTGCTTACTCTTCATCTAAAAATAGATCAAACGGAACAAGACATGCCATTTATTGAATCCAAAATATGACACACAGATGACTAAAAACCAGCATGATAGAGGTTTCAACAATTGGTAAATGAGTCATGCACATGTACTATAAGTTCATTTCTAATATCAACCATTCAAATATATTATGAAAACAAAAAGGGGCAAAGTTCAGAAATTATGCAAACCCGATACGTCATCTCAGTTCCGGTTTCTATGCATTCGTCAAAGAGTGGATTTCTGGCCCTCATATTTTGATTCAAGCTCATCTAGCCGATTTGAGGAGGCTCCTTCCTATTCTGCTTTTCCTTCATTCAAGCATTTCCGTAGTAGTTGCACTTCATTATAGAAGGCACATGAAACAAGCAACAATTGTAAGAAGATGCAATAGTGTATGAAATAACAACACCACCATGACCTATTGAAATATCTTATTGCTCAAACTTATGACAAAGTTACCTCCCAGAAAAAACATTCCTATACCCAATCGAATGGAAACATCCATGATTATTTCATTCATGCAGATAAGTATGGCCCATGAATCCTATCAAGAAGACTATTGTTTTGTAACCAACTATTAAGGTACTGTACAGTATAGCACCTTTAAAACCTCGAAGTTTCTTTCAAAGGCCACACGCGAGGAAAATGCCACTCAAGATCAAATCAAACTTTGTATCAAAGCAAAACACTTGGTGCTGAAGCCAAAACGAATTTTTAGAAAACCAATTTCCAGCCAAATATTCACGAAGTACAAATGCTGCATAATTCTAAATGTTTCAAAAGCATTGGCTCAGGCAATGAAAGCTCATCAATAGGATCATTATCTTATGACAAAGAGTACAACAAATACAATCCAAGATTATCAAACTTGGTAGCAATTCTTCTACCATTTTCAAAATATGGAAAGTTGAACGGTAAAGAAAGTAAAATTACACCAATTCTTATCACAATTTCAGTCATAATACACCAATTTGGATGATATATAGAAAATTAGATATGCGAAATTATCAAATTAACCCAGTAGAAAGGAGGTAATACTGCCCTGATACATGATGACGGAGTTCGCTGACATAAATCCGGCGAACCCCGGACGTGCCGGACGTTCTGGCCCGGTCCCTCTCCTCGTCACCATTATCTTCACGACCATCTACCCCCCCCCCCCCAAATAACACAAAAACAAACAAGTAGTGCAAGGGTCAGGTCACAAAAATCATCACAATTAAAAAGCATTTCATAATAAGCATTAACCATTCGCTTTATAGGGTTATTTATATAGCAGTTAGTTAGTTAAGCTAACGAATCCTCACATCACACAACCCACCAAAACACCTTGGCCAATCTCGAACATCCGCAGATGCACAGTTCTCGGAGGGGACACACAGTACAACCCTCAATTCACGGGGAGACACACAGTCATCTCAAGGGGACCCGCAGTACACCCTTAATCTCAAGGAGATCGCAGCCAACCTTATCACGTGGAGCCGCAATGATCCACAAAAATCTCTCTCGCGTGCAAGTAACCGTTTGTCTCTAACGGCACCATTGTTCTCATGGTCCATAGTCTTAACCAGACCTATGTTCCATTAAATATCTCATTTACTTGCAAGCGATTTAATCACGTTTCTCTTTGTTTAAGGCTCTAAAGTCAACCTAGAGTCTTACAACATACGTCGAATAAAGATAACGACAAAACAATCTCAAACACAGTGGGAATTACAGCTAGATGAGCGACCCTTTTCACAATTTCTCGAATAAGCATAATACATCACATATGGATAATCATAATCACATTCTCATGCAAGATAAATCATTGCAAATTCATCAAACGTGGCATCTAACGACTTGTGCTTGAAAGTGAAAGAAAAGAACCTCAGAAATAGGGTTTGGCCGAACCTCTCCAAGGCCCTTAGGGTTTGAAAAACTTTTTCTATTCTTTCCTTTCAACCACATAATCCTTAGTACAGCCACAAACCTCAATTTGATCATCCAAAAATTTCAGAACGCAACATATATCAATCATCATGTTGAACAAGTAAATTTCATGCCAAACTTAGCAAGTAGTCATGGGATTTTCACAAAAAATCATAGATCCATGGCAAGTATAGAAATTAGAGATTATTAAACATGGTATCTCAAAGAAAAAATCCAGCAAGCATCATGATCACAAATCTCATGCAAAAACCATCAAGATCATCACTTTTCACATAGAATTCCATGGCAAAATTCCTAGGCATCTACCCTTTCCTAGACCAGCCCTTACCTTGAATGAATGATGATGGAAAAACAGAGGTTTGGTGATGAAAAGATCAGTCAAGAGCTGCTGTCCAAGGTCCTCTCCTTGCTCTCCCAATAGGCCTCTCCCTCTCTCGATTACGTCCCTCGCTCTCACTCGCACTCTCTCTCTTTCTCTCTCGAATTCTCTCTCGTTCTCTCTTCCTTTCTCTCTTTTCACTTCTCTGTTCTTGCTGTGTTTCATGTGAATGAGTGCATGGGAGGCTCCTACTTCTGATTGTGAAATAAAATAAGGATTTCCCACCCTTTACCCCTAGTGAAACCGGCGGCACACTCAACAAATGGGCTAGGTTTAGTTTTTTTTTCTTTCTCTTTTCCTTCACTAGTTGGCCCAAGCCCAAATACACATGGTCAACCTAATTAATCACTCAATAATCAGTAATTAACTCCCCCCTTAATCACTAATCATTCAGAATAAAAGCCCAACAAAACCCTCCCCCATCACACATGTAGCAGGCGGCTACAAGGAGCTCTAGGGTTCCAAAACCCTAATCTCCTTCTTTCCCAAGCCCAAGTCCAATCCTAGCCCGATTAGGTTTTATCGCACTTCACTTAAGCCCACAACCTCTGATTAGATAATTAATTAAACAATTAATCACTAATTAAAAGGATTAATACAAAATACAATTTCTTACTTTTAGCAAAATTCGTAAGAACTGTACAGCCAGACCTACAGTCACTAAAACATGAATATCTCGGGCTACAGAGGTCGGAATGACATGAAACCAACGAGAGAATTTAGCTAACTCAGAGAGCTACAACTCTCATGAAGGAAACTTCTCAATATTAGGTCTTTAAGACCTCTCAAAAATTCACACAAAGTCACGGACAGATTTGCAAATAACTCAAACTTCACCAAAACTTCACTTATATTCAATACTTCACATAGGTGATACAATAATAAGTTTAGGGTCTTACAAGATGCCCTAGCATCGGGCACATCATCTTGATTGGGACCAATAGGGGAATTTTCAGCAGAAACCTCCTCTTCATCTGTGACATCCTCATAAACAGGAACATTTGAAGGAGCCTCATCGCGAGCCTGAGACTGGTACATCTTCCTTGTAGGGGTTCTGGTCTTCATCTTCACATAATCCTTCTTTAAATTTGAGGAACCACTCTTGAGACCCATGCATTTCACACCAAGTGAAGTTCTTTCAATCTTGGTCTTGACAGAATCTTTCTTTCCTGATGCTTGAGACATGACGATATGAGAGCAAAAACAAATTGAGCACAGAAAATTGAAGAACAATTGAGAATGAATGAAGTTGGAAATTGTAGAAATAAAGAGCACAAGCGGCTGTGTAGAGACAATCTGCCCGTTGGAGGTGGTTATATTGCATTGGGAAATGTTGCAAACTTCTCTATGTTGATGTCTTAACAGTAGTTAATGATGATTAAAGTAAAACTAGCCGTTAACACCTTTAGGAGCGTTAATTGCTATGCTCCTTCAAAGAGGCAAATCCCAAGATTTCCTCTTAGCTTGTCAAAAGTACTTGTATCAAGGGGTTTTGTAAAAATGTCAGCCAATTGTTTCTCAGTGGTAACGCGCTCCAAGGTGACAATTTTATCCTCCACCAAATCCCTGATAAAGTGGTGTCTTATGTCAATGTGCTTGGTTCTGCGGTGCTGTATTGGATTCTTGGAAATATTAATTGCACTGAGATTATCACAATACAATGTCATGACATCTTATTCAATATCATACTCCTTGAGCATTTGCTTCATCCACATAAGTTGTGTGCAGCTACTTCCAGGAGCAATATACTCAACTTCTGCAGTTGACAGTGATACACAGTTCTGCTTCTTACTAAACCAAGAGATCAAGTTATTTCCTAAGAAGAAAAAACCTCCTGATGTGCTTTTTCTATCATCTTCACTACCTGCCCAATCTGCATCACAATATCCAACTAAAGAAGAGTTTGTATCATGAGTATAGAGAATACCATAATCACTTGTAGCATTGATGTACTTGATGATCCTCTTAACTTGCATTAGATGACTTGTCTTAGGAGCATCTTGATATCTAGCACAAACACCAACATCAAAGGTGATACCTGGTCTGCTAGCAGTAACATACAATAAGCTTCCTATCATGCTTCTGTAGAGACTTTGATCAACATCTTCTCCCTGCTCATCTTTGGTTAATTTAATATGTGTTACAAATGGAGTTCTTTTATGACCTGTCTTCTCTAAACCAAACTTCTTGACTAAGCCCTTATCATACTTGCTCTGTGAAATGAACATGGAATCCTCCATTTGCTGGACTTGCAGTCCTAGGAAATAACTCAACTCACCAACTAAGCTCATCTCAAACTCAGATTTCATATGTTGGACGAAATGCTCCACCATCGTGTTCGACATTCCTCCAAAGACTATATCATCCACGTAGATTTGTGCTGTCATGAGCTTCCCTTTATCATTCTTAACAAATAAGGTCTTATCAATTCCACCCTTGCAGTAGCCATTGCTAACAAGAAACACATTAAGTATCTCATACCAAGCCCTAGGTGCTTGTTTCAAACCATACAATGCCTTTCTTAGTTTGTACACATGATCTGGATAATGTGGATTTATGAACCCTTTAGGTTGTTCAACATAAACCTCTTCACTCAAGTATCCATTAAAAAAATCACTCTTAACATCCATCTGATAGAGCCTGAACCTCAGAAGACATGCAACTCCCAACAACAGTCTTATAGACTCCAATCTAGCTACTAGTGCAAAGGTCTCATCAAAATCAACTCCCTCTACCTGTTTGTATCCTTGAGCAACCAGTCTTGCTTTGTTTCTGGTAACAATCCCATTTTAATCAGACTTGTTTTTGAAGATCCATTTGGTACCTATGATGTTTACTCCTTCTGGCCTTGGTACTAAATCTCAAACTTCATTTCTCCTGAACTGATCAAGCTCTTCTTGCATAGCATGTATCCAGTATTCATCTGTAAGAGCTTCCTTGACATTACTAGGTTCTATTTTGGAGATGTAGCATCCATATGCAATGAGACTTCTGGATCTGGTTGTCACTCCTTCCTGAAGATCACCAATAATGTTTTCTTGAGGGTGGTTCTTTTGAATCTTGATGGATGGGGCTTTGTTTTGTGTGGACAACTTGTCTCCTTGTTCATCAGTACTTGTGTCAGAATCATTGTCGAGAGCAGTTGTTGGAGCATCAGCTGGAACATCTACACCATCATCATATTCACTCAGATTGAACCCCTTCCTTGCACTTGGCTCATCATCTACAGTCACATTTACTGATTCCATCATGGTTTCAGTGCGAGAGTTAAATACCCTATAAGCCTTGCTATTTGTTAAGTACCCCATGAATATTCCTTCATCACTTTTGGGATCAAGCTTCCTTCTTGGTTCACGATTAGCAAGAATATAGCATTTAATTCCAAATATGTGAAAGTGTTTTACTGTAGGCTTCCTTCCTTTCCATATTTCGTACTGAGTAGTGGAAGCTCCAGCTCTAATGGTGACCCTGTTATGAATGTAGCAAGCAGTACTCATAGCTTCAGCCCAGAACTTAAGAGGAATTTTCTTGGCATGCAACATGACCCTTGCTGACTCTTGGAGAGTTCTGTTCTTTCTTTCAACAACTCCATTCTGCTGTGGTGTGATGGGGGCTGAAAATTCATGATTGATTCCTTCTGATTCACAAAACTCAGAAAATTTTGAATTCTCAAACTCTCTTCCATGGTCACTCCTGATCCATACAATCACACAACTCTTCTCATTCTGAAGCCTCAGACAAAGATTCTTGAAGATTTCAAAAGTATCTGACTTTTCTCTCATGAAATCTATCTATGTGTACCTGGAAAAATCATCAACGCAGACAAACACATACCTTTTACCTCCCAAGCTTTCAACCTGCATTGGACCCATGAGATCCACGTGTAACAGTTCCAGTACCTTTGTTGTGGTCTGATGCTGGAGCGCCGTGTGGGACATCTTGGTTTGCTTTCCAATCTTGCATTCTCCACCTAGCTTTCCTTCTCATAATCTTAGTCTAGGCAGACCTCTTATGGCTTCTTTAGGAACAATATTTTGCATACTCTTCAAATTGAGATGTCCTAACTTTTGGTGCCATACATTTAATTCATCTTCCGTAGTCAGAAAACATCTACAAACTTGAGCTCTTTCCTGAGGTGTCCACATATAGCAATTATCTTTTGATCCGACTCCTCTCATAAAAACTTGGTCATCTTCTGTAGTTACAACACATCCTGTTTTGCTGAACTTCACTTCAAGGCCTTGATCGCAGAGTTGGCTTATGCTAATTAGATTAGCAGTTAGACCATTAACCAGTAGTACATTGTTCAAATCTGGAGATCCTGCACTTACAAGTTTTCCTACTCCCTTGATTTTTCCTTTTGCTCCATCCCCAAATGTGACAAAGTTGCTAGAGTGACTTCTAAAATCTTTTAAATATCCCTTATTTCCTGTCATGTGCTTTGAGCAAGCACTATCAAAGTATCAATCTTCCCTTGTAGAGGCTCTGAAAGACGTATAGGCAACCAGACAAGTAATTTCACCCTTGGGCTTCCATTCCTTCTTCATCTGTGTGACCTTCGAGTTGTTTGGCCTATCATGAGTCTGAGGATAGCCATACAGCTTGAAACAATAGGGTTTTATATATACATTCCTTCCACAGTAGTGACATCTCCAGGGTGTTGTTTTGATACTCTTGACTTGAGAGGCCACATGTCGCGGCACATGTAGAGGCATCGGTCTTGACACTTGATAGTTAGTAGGTTTCTTGAATTAAGATTGTTTTGCTGCAGCAACAAAATCCTTTGACCCCTTCTGATCTTCCTTGTTTGCAGTTCTATAGTCAAAACCAATTCCCTTCAAGCTCCTTCCTTGCTTACTTGTTTCTTTCACAATCTCATCTAGCATGTCAGAACCACTATTCAACATACGGAGTGATTTGTGATTAGCTTCAAGCTTACTTTTCAGAGTTGCTACTTCCTCTTGTAGTTATGTATTGTGTTAAGTTCAAACGCATCATAACGTTTTTAAAATCTTATTTTGATCATAACAATTTTATAGTAGAAGTTTCATTAAAATATATCTACTGATAACGTTCTCAATTTCAGGAGAAGCTTGGCTATATGTCACACGCTTCAACGTTCTATCAATTATTAAAAGGATATTTTCCTCATAAAATAGAAGTAACTCTGCCTCTATTGTACCCCAGTGAAGACTCTGACCGTTCAATGCCACGTCATTAGTCAGATATATCAAGAAGTATTTTGAGCGCCAAAGTCATAGTTTGATTACAACCGGTTGTCCCCCATTCAAATCCAATGACAACTATTTGAATCTCATTCAAACTAAAACACATGAAGACAAATTTACTTCAGCAAAAGGCACGCTGACCAACAAGAGAAAGTACAAGCCGTCAACATCAAATTGCTAAATCGTCTCATGTCTGAAAAGTAGCCCAAAGTCTATCACCACCTACTAGCTGACAAACATCACCTTTTGAGCTAAAGGATAGACTTGCTTCGGAAGTAACATTTAATCTCACAACGGCTACAACACTAGCAAGCAAGTATTTAAGACACACTTGAAGATCTGAAGAAACAAGAATTAACTCTGAGAATTCAAGCATTCAAGTATTCATTTTCAAACTTCTCAACAGCATTCAAAGCTCAAGCAGATATTCCTAAGCGTCAAACACAAGCCATATATTCTGCCAAGTGAAAGAGAAAACCTCGTACCTTAAAAGAGTCATATCTTTTTATTCTCTTGACACTTTTGTAGTAACTCTCAAGTGATCCAATAGTCAGATCTAAACCCAAACACTTAGAGTTCCAGTGCATTAACGTCTCTACCTTTACTCTTGAAAAAAGAGAATCTCCGTAGAGTGATATAAATCTTTGTAAGATTTTGGAGAAGTCCGGTACAATACTTATAGGAGGAGTCCTGCATAATACTTGGAGAAGTCCGTGATAATACTTGGAGAAGTCCTATCTAATACTTGTATTGGAGAAGTCCTTGATACTTGCTAGTGAAAATCTTGGTGTGGCCAAGTACTGGACGTAGCCCAATCGTTTAGGGTGAACCAGTATAAATCTTTGTGTGCTGATCGTTCTGTCTTACTTACTGTTTAACTTCCGCTGCACATAACAGTTTACGAAAAGTCATACTTAAACGTTTTCTTAAAAGAACTAATATTCTTTTCATAAAACAGTTTTTAAAACGTAAATTTCAAGTACACAATTCAAACCCCCCTTTCTTGTGTTGCTTATTTGCAACTCATATTGACCAACATCAATTTTTCCTTTTCCACTGTGTCAGCATTTTCCAACTTAGATTTCCACTTATCACAATCTTCTTTTAGCTTAGCACTGAGCTCTTTCAGTCTTTCATTCTGAGAGGAGAGTTGTTCTATCTCACTTTCCTGTTCTCTCACAAGTTTACAAGCTTCCTCCCATTTGATATGCAGCAGTTTATAAGTCTCAGCCAGTTCTTCATCTGAAATATCTTCATCACTTGTATCTGTATCATAAACAGTTCTAGAGAAAGCATTTACCATGTTGGCAGAAATCTCCTCCTCATCTTCAGTGTCTTCATCTGACCAAGTTACCACCATTCCTTTCTTCTGATTTTTTAGATAGGTAGCACATTCAGATCTAATGTGTCCATAACCCTCACACTCATGACACTGCACTCCTTTATTCTGGCTAGATTTTTCTTCTTCTGTGTTCCTTCTCTAAGAGTTAGAAAACTTAGGTTTGTCAAACTTCATGTCCTGGACATTAGACTTGGTTCTTCTGTCAATCTTCCTCAAGGCTCTATTAAATTTTCTAGCAAGCATAGCCAATGCCTCAGAAAGATTTTCACCTTCACAGTCTTTATCATCACCCTCATCAGTGTTAGACACAAAAGCAATACTCTTGTTTTTCTTTTCAGTTTTGTCACCAAGTTTCAAATCAAAAGTCTGCAGAGATCCAATGAGCTCATCAACCTTCATGCTCTCAATGTCTTGAGCATCCTCAATTGCAGTGACTTTCATAGCAAATTTTTTGGGCAAAGACCTTAAGATTTTCCTTACAAGCTTCTCATCTACATAGGTTCTCCAGAGCAAATGAAGCATTGGACAAATCACGAACGCGCATGTGGAATTCAGAGATAGTTTCTTCTTCAGTCATCATCAGGTTTTCAAACTGAGTAGTAAGCATCTGAAGTCTTGACATTCTCACTCTAGTGGTTCCTTCATGTGTTGTCTTCAGTATCTCCCAAGTATCCTTGGCCACAGTGCAAGTGTTAATGAGCCTGAACATATTCTTGTCAACACCATTGAAAATAGCATTTAGAGCTTTAGAATTCCCAAGAGCAGCTTCATCTTCTTCCTTTGTCCATTCTTCCTCAGGTTTCTCAGCAGCAATGGTTGAAGTACCTTCAGCTTGTGTCTTGGTGGGGTGCTTCCAACCCTTGACAATAGTTTTCCAAGTCTTGTTGTCAATTGACTTGAGAAAGGCTGTCATGCGAACCTTCCAGTAGTCATAGTTAGTACCATCCAGAATGGGTGGCCTATTGACTGATGATCCCTTCTTGTTATCCATGAGAACTGAATAAGATTCCCTGGAGCTCACCCAATCAGAACAGGGTGCCTGCTCTGATGCCAATTAAAATTTAGGTTCCCTCAGGACAAATGTCCTACGCGATGCTGGGACAACAGGTTCGACAATCGACTAACAGTAATAGCAGTAAATAAAACACATGTAAACCAGACACAAGAATTGTTAACCTAGTTCAATGAAAAACTTCACCTACGTCTGTAGGGTTTACACCCAAAGAAAGGAAATCCACTATCTCAAGATTCAGAAATTACTGACACTCATGAACACCACAGTTCATAGTTCACTTCCTAATCTACCCAGTGTATTTCTACTTAGTATCTCAACCTAAGTATGAGAGCCCCTCTCACTTTGTCTCAATCACTGCCACAGTGATTGGTAACAAACAATCAACAATCAAAGTTTGAAGAATCAAACACACATAACACAACTTGGCTTTATAGAATCAGGGAGCAAAGTGTGTTCACAACTAACAAGGACAAAGAACAATGAACAATCCTAAAACACTTGATATCTCTATTAGCTTCGGTAGTCTTCAAGCTTTAGGTCTTCATCCTTTTACACACTTAAGCAGCGGTAGCATAGGCACTAGGGTTTGCTTGGACTGAAGTAACAGATTGTAACAACCAAAACAAATCAAAACTGAATCTCCAAGATATTGTTGCGTTTTTGCCAAGTAAAGATAGAAACAAATCTTTTAACAAAGATTGTTTCAACAAATAACAACCCACAATCAAAACTCTTCTGGTACAGCTACTTGATCCTCAAGTAACTACAAAAACAGATCTTCATAAAATCTTCAAGGGCCCACAATCACGTTTCAAGCAGAGGACTGATGTCCTAGCAACACAAAGTCACATGCCGGCATCGGCCTTGACATCCGATTGTTTTTGACAAAATGCAAGACAACAAAGTAACAACAATGATAACATTGGCGGAGCATGGTGATCAGATCATCCATAAAGAAACCCCCTTCGTCATCACGGTTGACCCGACAATGGAAATAGTTTCCGACAGGGTCCCATACCTCAATGAATCATCTACTCTATCACCCCACATGTTCCAGAACCTCTGCGGGATCCTCAACTCCACTTCCTGCAAAGACCAAAACAAAAAAAATGTGTCTCAATGACATAATTAAATAAAGTTTAGAAATGGGCGAAATTTGTTTGTTAACCTTTCAGGGTTGCTAGAGCAATTTTTAAACGCTTGTAATCTAAACCACAGTTCTCAGCATCTATAGTGGTGGTTGAAAGATTTTAGTGAAAGTGAAGAAACATGAAAGAGTTGGAAGTGTATAGTGTGAGATGCAAATAAGTAACACAAGAAAGGGGGGTTTGAATTGTGTTCTAGAAAATTGATTTTTAAAACTTAGGTTTGTGAAAAGAATATTAGTTCTTGAAAACGTTTAGTAAAACTTTTCGTAAACCATTTAGTGCAGCAGAAATATAAGCAGGTAAAGGCAGACGATCAACACACAGAGATTTATACTGGTTCACCCTAAGCGACTGGGCTACGTGGACTTCTCCAACAAGTATTATCACGGACTTCTCCAAGTATTCTACAGGACTCCTCCTACAAGTATTGTTGAGTACTTCTCCTACAAGTATTGTTGAGTACTTCTCCTACAATCTTTACAAGATTAATTCACTCTACAGGGTTTCTCTTCGTACAAGAGTATAGGTAGATAATTTATAGCACTGGAACTCTAAGTGTTTGGGTTCAGATTTGACTTTGGTTCACTTGAGAGTTCTAAGTCTAAGAGAGAAAGGAATAAAGAGATTTTACTCTTTTAAGGTACGAGGTTCTCTCTTTCACTTTGCAGAAGTAGTGGCTTGGATTTGATAGTTAGGGAATTTTCTGCTTTTAGCTTTGGATGCTTTGAAGAAGGTTGAAATGAATGCTTTGAGTTCTTTTCTGACAAAATTTAATTCTCTTAGTCTTCAATCTTCATGAGTGCCTTATATACTCGCTTGCTAGTGTTGTAGCTGTTGTGAGTCATGATCCGACCGTTGTTCTAGCCGTTGTGAGATCAGATCCATCCGTTGATTCAAATGGATTCGATTGGTAGCTTCATTTAATGCATGCTCAGAATCAAGTATATTCTTTTGCCAAGAAGGTGATGTTTGTCAGCTAGTAGGTGGCAATAGACTTGGGCTACTTTTCAGACATGAGACAATTGGAAAATTTGATGTTGACCGCTTGTCCTTTTCCCTTGTTGGTCAGCGTGCCTTTAGCTACAGCAATATAGTCTTCACGTGACTTGATTTGAATGCAAGTCCACCGGTTGCTCTTTGATTTGAATGTAAGTCAATTGGTTGCAATCCGACTTTGTCTTTGGCGCTCAAAATTTGTCTTCAATATTTCTGCCTGACGAGTTGGCATTGGACGGTCAGAGCAGATGTGTCTTGACTTGAAAGAGTTTGCTTGCCAAACAGTCTTGTGACTTCTGAAGCTTTTTCCTTTTGTGATGATTGAACGTTGAAGCATAAAACGTGAATTGAATTTCTCCTGAAATTCAAATGCTATGAGAAGAATAGTTCACAATAGAGGTGCTTCTATAAAAATTGTTATGATCAAAATAAGATTTTAAAAATGTTATGATGCGTTTGAACTTAACATAATGTGTTTGGGAAACACGGTTCTTTAAAAAGACATGAACGTATGTTGCTAGGAGGGTTCTTTAAATTACATGAAAATAGTAAGCACTTAAGTGCCTTAATTATTTAACTATTAAAAAAACTTACTAATTTGTATATATAAACTTATATATACAAATTTTCTATTTTTTATCTAAGAAGCTCTATAATATCAATAGAATTTTTAGACATAATTTTTCATGTGACTCAAATTATTACCTTTCATTAAAAAATTAAGAATAATATCCTAATTTATGAATGACGATTTAATATATCAATATATAATACAACATAAATATTTCATATCTTAAACATATTCTATTCTTTTCGATAAAAACTTTTATTCGGTTCCCACACTTATTTTATTAAAATAAATTTTTTCAAAACATTTAAAACATTCGTAATGCGTTATTCCTTTCTTAATTTATTTAATTTAACTAATAGAATTTTTTTTTTTGAAATTAATTAACTTTTTTAATTTATTTTCCTCTTGTTACAAAAAAAAAAAACTTTTTAATTTACTATGGAATAATATCCAAGATAATTTTACACTACCTACTACATAATATCATCAAATAATTTGTTTACATATTACCTTTTAAAACATATTCCAACATATTCAAATGATGATTAGTTTAAAAAAATGATTAAAATATATAAGGGACAATTTAATATATTAATTAATCGAACATTGCCTATTTTATACGCAGTCTAAAATAGTATAGAATTATATTTTACATATTACGAAATATTAATTGATTACTAAACCTTTTATAAGTATATCAAATATCGACCTTACTACATTTAAGTGTCTTGCTTATCAAAAAAAGAAAAATTAAGTGTCTTCCATATTAACTAGCTTCCTTCCTTAGGGTCATAAATATTTTAAAATTGCATTTATTTTATATCCCAATCAATATAAAGCATTTAAGTGCCATAATTATTTAACAAATATAAGAAACTGACTTATTATTATATTTATAATTCAAAAAATAATTTAATATTCACCAAATAAATATTAAGCATGTTATTATTATAAACTTATAAATTTCTTAAACTTATTTCTTTAATAAAATATATTAAATTAATCCAACTTTTTGACGCCATTATTTATTATGTTCTAGAATACAATTGAAGATGTTTCATTTACGCGCAAATATTGATATGACTGGTGTTGAGAAGCTTTGCTTAATTGAAATCTAGCATATCCTTCAATCTAATGGAAGGTCTCTTACACAATTCCCTATATTTTAATGTTCTAATACGAGTTATAGGGACCATTACAACAACATATTTGTTGTTGAAGAACTCAATTATGACAAGGAAGACCTACAAAGATTACACTTGAGGCTTTAGGAATCTCTCACCCATGACCAACGAACTACTCATTCTATATTTTCAATTCCATTGGGAATTGATGAAAACTCAACATGTAATATCAAACAAAGAAGTAAGAAAGCTGAACTTCTTATTCAATCATCTTTGATAATATGGGATGAAGCACTAATGAGGAAGAAATATTGCTTTGAGGCACTAGATCGCACTCTTCGAGATCTTACGCGACATATATATTCTAATGCATTAGATGAGCCTTTTGGAGGAAAGATTGTTGTTCTTGGAAGAGATTTCAAGCAAATTATTCCCGTCATTGCAACAATCAATTCTTCTTCATTGCAATCTTATGGCAAAGTCTTGTGTTTGACAACCAATGTGCAATTAATAGGCACCAACCACTCAAACGTAGATTCAGAAATTAAGGAATTTTCCAAATGGATTCTTGACATTGAAGATGAGAATTAGGGTAATTTTAATGTTTCTGAAGCTGAAATTGAAATTTCGCATGATCTTTTCATCCTTGATCATTGAAATTATCGTTCACCTAGGACATATGCTTTACACAATGTTCAGGACATTGTGTACAACATTCAAACAATGACGACCACGGTTAATTTTGCTCTTAAGTAAATAATAACAGAAAAACAAATGAACACAAGGAATTGGTAACCCAGTCCGGTGCAGCGTCACCTACGTCTGGAGGGTTTTCACTCAAGAAAGGAAATTCACTATTAGTAGTTTAGGAACACCCGGTCTTACAAGAACACACCTTGTTCAATGTAACACCCCGATTTCCGGGTGTCACTTAGTAACTCAAAATAAGATAAAGTGGAAAAGCAGGTATTTTTTTCGTTTTCCTTTTAGAATAAAAGACATATTCATAATAAAGACGCAACCCCAAAATGCGATAAACATAAACTAATATACAATACTATTACAGCCCTGCCGTAACCAAAAGTGTCACAAGTATTGACAAGCGACAGAAAGTGAGCCCGAAGGCAAAATAGTACAAGTCCAAAAATCAAGTGAGAAGTTTATAAGTACAGTCCTCCAAAACATGAGAGAGTCAGCTCAAAACAGCCTCCTCCAGACTTCCTAATGTCCGACTACTCTCTGTGATCCCCATGACAGGGAACCACACAAAAAGTAATGCGTCGGGGACCTACCTTGCCCCAAATATAGACACGACTAGTCAGAGCTATGACACTAACACCCAACCTTAGTAGGCTCTAAACACCCATACCCTATACTTCCATCATCGACCCTCATCTGGTCATGCATTCAGTCCGGGTTCTCGTCGAAACTTCAGTAATGGTCATTACGCTCCTGGTCCTCCCCGAGTGACGAATCATCACGAATCAGATGTTGGACGTCTGGCAGCAGGCCGACCGCCCAAAGACAAACATACACACAAAGCCACAACGCGAGGGTCAACTCACCAAATATAATAGATAATACAAGCAACATGTTAAGAATAGGGGGTATATATATATGTTGTATATGTACATATAAGTTATGTATTGCCTACCCTAAGGTATATACTTAGCATGTTTATCAACATCAAATCGTCAAGATACATAACGATGTTTATCAACATCAAATCACAAATAACAATTAGATCTTCAACACATCAACAAATATAGTTAGGTGCATGGCGTGCCAATGCAATGTCATGCTCAAAAGATGATCCGGATAAAATGTCACCATCTCGATGGATGAGACAAGCCAAGCATCTCGCTTTTATGAAGCATCTCGCTCCTGTGAAGCAGCACGCTCCTGTGAAGCATCTCGCTTCAATGAAGCATCTCGCTCCGATGAAGTCCGATCTGTAATCATCCTTCAGAAAGCAGCACACTTTCCAAGAAATGTATGCATGAAAGCAATATGGTTAGCCAAACACCGAAACGTCCTCACCAAAGTACGCGTGTCTAGCTAGAGTACATTGTCTCTACAATACCCTAAGGTAAACAAGGAAGTACTAGTCGCACTTGGTAACTTTCCTAGTCACTTTGGCTCACCGTCTCGATGGCCAACCAAACTGCTCAACGAGCAAAAGAATGCATCTCGCACTCAGTGACTTTTCAAGTTACTTTGGCTCACCAGCTCGATGGCCAAATGAGTTGTTCAATGAACAAGGGGAATGTTGCTCGCACTCAGTGACTTTTCAATTTACTCAAGTTCATCAGCTCAATGGCCGAAAGGCTGCTCAATGAGCAAAGATGGTGCACTCGCACTTGGGGACTTTCCAATCATCCCTGGCTCATCCTTTGGATGGCTAGATAAACCACTAAAGGAGCAAAAGGTGTTAATGCACTCAAGGTTTTCCTCACACTTAGATTGTCGACCCTTCCCGTTTTCCAAACCATTTTCACATCCTAAGTCTTTTCCAAGAGGTTATCATCATTCTTTAAAAGTGTTCTATCTTTGATTAGTGTATTATGAATTTCATTTACAAATCAAGTTCTGGTTTCGTTTGTTTCAAAACTCTATAAGTCGAAAGATCCCAATAAACCCAAATAATTCCCGAGAAGGTCTCGATCCTAAAATGGCAATGGCTTAGACCTCAGGTTAGAGCCTGCCTAACATTTCTCAAACCTCGTCATTAGCAATGCATCACGTTTTCCCACACTCCGAAATCATATAATCATGTACTTTCTCAAGTCAGTACAATTCAATAGAGCATATGCAAGACATCATAAACTCTACAGAAATAATGGCATATAGCTCAGTTCAATATTCAAACATAACAACAGTCAAATCATAAACACATATATCAACACATCCTATGATTAACCATATAGCACATAGCATGTGAATCAATCAACAACAATCAAAACGATAAGTAAATCCCAATCGACAATGTCAGCCGAAGCCTAAGAAAATGGAGACACACGTCTCAATTAGTTCACTCGGCCGAAGCCTCCAGAAAAAATTTCTTAGTCAATCAACAATCAAGTGCATAAACAATAAATTAAGTCGAATTGATCGACGCCTAAAACATTAGCTAGCAAGGTAAGTTGCCCTCACCTCTAGTTCCTCCAGAATCACGGTACCGGTGTAAGGTCACGCTCACAAGCTTGCTCAGTCAAGCCCAAGGTTTCCACAAACGAACCTTAGAGCAAACAGAGCAAAAATCAATCAAAATAAGTCGGTACAATCGAAACAATACTAACTAACGTTTAGACAAAGCTCAAGAAGCTTCAGAGTACAACATTTAGGCACGAATGGAAGGCTTTCCCCGAATGGATGAGTTTTGACTCGATTCAAGTTTTGTACAAAAACACTTCATTTGCTAAAACGTGCATAACTCGAGCTACCGAACTCGGAATGGCATGAAACCGACGCCAAAATATCGACAATTGAAAGGGCTACACTATAACTCAGGTCATACAGACCCAAAAATTATTTTTGGACACGGTACAATAGCAAATAAGTTTCGGCCACTATCAAAATAGGGTTTCCCGAACTTTTTCTTCGATCCAATTCAATTCCTAGGTGTTCTTAGGCGATATCTAGGCTAGGGAAACTCTCAGAAAAATTTTAGAATTCGAAATGCGACTAGGGGTATTTTGGTCAAGATTTTTAGCTCGGAAACTCAAAGTCGGAATTTCGAAAAACAAATTTGATGGGGTCGTTCACAACGACATTTATAGAAACTAATCCTAAGGGCACTAAGTCGGATTGTGGCTTTTTAAAGATAAAGTTTCAATATGTGCGTAAAATGGGTTTTATACAGTTTTTTCAGATCTTTGGCGACTCGATCGAAATCGGCGCCCATCGGCGAGTGATTTAGCTTGTTGGGCAATTATAGAAGGTAGTTCAAAAGAAAAATCGGGAAAATCGAACAATTTTACGAAAAGCTCGAAACTTTGAGCTCAGAAAGCGATAAAGAAACGCGATATAAAAGATGATCAGAGGTAAGAATAAGTAAGAGTACCTCGATGTCGCGAAGTAGCAACGAACAGCACGAAGATCGGTCAAGAAAAGGCGAAGTTCTCTCCTCTCCCTCTTCTCCTCAAGCTCGCGGCCACACACACAAGGAATGACAAGTTTTTGTGTTTTTTTCCTATTTATAGGAGAGTGAAATCGCGGGAAAATGAATATTTCGCAATTCCGATTTTTGCAGTACGTTCATCTGTGAATTCTAAGCAAGATTCTAGCGACATAATTCTAGAACTCAAAACAAGTCTCTTGAATTTGAAGAAAACGATCCAAAAGCGGTGTGAGTTAAAATACTCCGAAAAACTACTTTTTGCTGTGAAAGTCGGAAGACAAAACTTCCTTCTGAAGAAAGGTTGGAAACGTCAAAAGAAAACTAGCAACGCGGATGGAAACTTCGTTAGAAGCTCCGGATAAAAAAGGTCTTCATTCAGTGTTGGAATTTAAAGTCTTGAGAGAATATAATTTAGCATTGTCGGACTTCCGAGAAGTGAAACCTATCGTGCGTACAGTCCAGAGTTCTGAAATGAAATGCTGGTCGAGGGAAAAATAAAGAGAACTTCTTATTTTTCCAAGGATTTTGAATTTCGCTTAAACAGTGCTTTAAGAGCGGAATTAGCCTATTCTGGACACTCTCGCCATAAGGCAGGTGTGCAGACGACTCGTGCTAACTCCTAAAACGTCTATGGTACTATCCTCAACCAATTCCTGAACTTTCTTCTTCATTAAACTTTCCCAAACAGCAAACTCCTGCCATGCTTACACCGATCCTACGCGTGAGTCGGAAAAATAATTATTTAATCCAGTTCCGAAATCTGGGTCTTACATTCAAAGCCTTACAACTTAAACACTACATAGTGTATTTCTACTTAGTACTCCCCCTAAGTATGAGAGACCCTCTCACTTTCTCTCAATCACTCACCATAGTGATTGAATCACAAAAATATAAAGATGTAGAGATTACAACTCAACTAAACACAATAACTCAGTTCCTTAGTTAACAATGGCAGCACTAGAGTTGATTACAATACTCACACGATGGACTCACAAAGTAAACCCTAATAGCATAAGCAATACAACTAACAATCCACACGACAGCTAGGGTTTCTAAATTAGACGTTCTCCTCAGGGCCTTGTCTTCAATGGGCTGAACGTCACCGAATCCATTCAACAAAACTTGGAAAGAATCTTGAAAATATTTTCTTCCAACTAATATAAAACATAACAAAATCTTCATGCTTTAATTGGTTCAACACGGAATTAATATTAATATACTGATTAGATTAATTCTAGCAAATGCTCATAAGATCTTCACAACTTGGAACGTGTATCATCACACCAATCTTCTGAACAATTAACACATCAACACACAGTAACTAGTAGCATAATGTTCCGTCATATGCTAGCACATCTGGTTGCACATCAGACGAAACATGTTGTTTAACACACAACACGGTTACATCACCATACTTGAACATGTTGTTTAAGCAAAATGCAGCCAATCACCAACCATAATACTCAACAATCAGGATGATCCTTCGTCAGGTTTGGTTACTTTCTCTTATCTAAATATTTTATCAACGATGAGAAACTCAAACTATTTTCAACAAAGAGTTATCCTAGCTCTAACCTTAGATGCAGTTTCCAAGGTCAATGAGTATATTCTATCACTAATACCAGAGATACAAAGGAGTACTAGAGCTCTGACACAGTTTGCAAATCAGATAAGGATACAAAAGTTCAAAGTGAGTGGTTCACAAGTGAATTTTTAAATGAAATCAACATTTCTGGTATTCTAAATCATAGGTTGTTGTTGAAAGTGGAGTTCCTGTTATACTAATAAGAAACATTGACCAAACTACTGGTTTGGGTAATGGGACAAGACTTATCATAAATGATCTTGGAAAAAATATAATTGCAGCTACAGTTCTTAAAGGAAGATACGCTGATTGTAAAATATTATTAACTAGGATGACTTTGATTCCTCAGACACAGGTTATCATTTTAAATTCCAAAGAAGACAATTCTCATTATCATTTTATTTTGCAATGACAATAAATAAGAGTCAAGAGCAATCTCTCTCACGTGTTGGCGTATTTACTCATGGTCAACTTTATGTGGCGCTTTCAAGAGTTACAAGAAAAAAAGGGTTGAAGATTCTTGCAATTGATGATAAAAGAAAGACATGTTCAACAACAATGAATGTAGTTTACAAAGATGTTTTTACTAGGATTTGATTCAATTAATTTTGAATATTTTTATGACGTATATGTATTAATTTATCTTTAAATTATAAATCTTTATCTTTCCGTTCTCCATCCGTGCATGACTCGTGTTCAATACTAGTATAAAATTAAATTTATTACCGAAAAAAATATATAGCTCCAAGTAATGCGCAATGAATCGATAAATAATTATCATAAATTCTTAATTTGTATGAAATTAATAAATGAAATTATTCTGATTTTATTATTCCTGTCTATTTAATGTTATTGTTTTTATTATTTCACTAATTAATTTCATTACTTTTCTATAACTTTTTTGGTACATCGAAAAGATAAATTGCACCCGCCATGGATCGATCCCTATACCTTCACTACCCAACCCACATGTCCCCTAACTCTTACCACTTGAGCTATCAATCATTTTCTATACTTTTAGTTCAAATAAACTAATACATATTTCCATGCTGGAATTTAGTGGTGATGCTTGAGCTGTTCAGTTTTTGCTTTCTTTTTTTATGTCTTAGTAAGTCTTTCTCTTGTCTTTTCATTGGTTCCTTGCTGTTTTTGTTGTTTTTTTGGCTCCCTAAAATTTCTACTTTGTAATTGCCATGAGAACCTTTCCCTCATGCTTGGTTCATTATTAATAATACTAGTTTCATTTTTCGGAAAAAAAAATACAAATTTTAAACTTATCTAATTTATAAAAATATAAACTTGTAAAACATATCATATACTTATTTTTAGAAAGGTGAAATATATTAGATAGAGGATAGCCTTGGGAACAAGCCTCTCCCAAGTGAGGCAGAAACAAAGATCACAAATAAAAACAAAAGAACCAGAAGAAGAAACAACATAAAGAAACAACAAAACAAGCAAAAGAAAAGGGAAGAAGAACGCAACAACACCAACAACAAGGTGAAGACAGCAACACAGCAACATATCATATACTTTTAGAATGTTAGCATCCTATCCTTCTATATGGTTAATGAATAACATACACATTTGTACAAAGAAAATGAGAAAGAATAGGGAAATGGATTTAAGATTGTGAAAAATAGGATCTTGGGGATTTTGCTTTTTGTCTTAGTTTGGGGACTATGGTGCTTCATCTCTTTGCTTATTCTTTTAATTCAATGAATTTCACTATTGTCGCTGCTGGTTGTCCTTCTTGATCCTCATACGTGATCTGTTTTAGGAGCTTGCAACATCGCCTTATGATTATTTCAATTATGTTATTGTAGTGGGATGTTATCAATGTTCATCTCAAGCTTGTGGCTCTAGTCTTCTCGTGATTCACTGGGTTTCTACTATCAATTGTTCTTTGTTTGGCAGTAGCTTAGAGCTTAGATTTTGGGTCCTTTTAATCTATTTTAGGGGTATCCATGCTTGTGTCGTGTTTTGTTTGTTTTGATCCTCTAGATCTTTGTAGTGGGAGGTCTCTCTTTTGTTGATCTTTCGCTTTTTTCCTATTGTATGAGAAGGTTGTTCTCCTGGCTTACTCACTCTATCAATAATATCTTTTATTTTCGAAAAAAAATTGTGAAAAATATATCGTAATGATGTTTCATTTCATTTTTATAAATTTTGACTCTGTAAATATTTTTACTATAATTAGAAAAAATCGTATTAATTATTAGTTATGAACTAACTATGTAGATTGTAGTATGTACAGATTTATATTTTGTTAGCTTCACAAATAAATCAAAAATATTTTTAACTATAAAAGTTGCACACTCACCTAGATGGGTAGAAAATTTATGATAATATTATAATACGAATTCTTTTAAAAACAATTAAAATTTTAAAGCACTTTTCTCATATGGTGTCCAATGTTCAAACTCTACTTTTACATAATTTATTTTATTTTACTTGACTGACCTAATGAAAATAATAATTTTTAGAAAAGACTAAATGAAACTATTATATTATTAACATTATTATTTTTTTCCTTCTTCGGAAAACATTATTATTGTTTTTTAAGAAGTAATAAATGATATGGAAGTTCTAGATGCTTAAATCATTTTCACTACAAGCTCAAAATAAGAACCCTACATCCCATAGTTATTCAACCAAATTCTAGGAAAATTTCATTGAAAATGATATGTGCCATAAAAAAATTGTAAGTGGTATTTGATATGTATGAAAAGAGACCTGATAGTTTTTCAAAGAAAATTGATCGTCAAATAAATTACTGAAATTAGTTTTCCTCGAGATTGAAACATAGGTACATGTATGAATACACAAATTATGCTAACAGTGTTGACAATGTTTAAAATGTAACAAATAGGTTAGAGGTAAAAATAAAGAAGTGATTGCATAATACATTTTAGATTTTTATTAAGTATGGGTAATTTAGACATTTATCTGGATGGATGGAGGGCACTTTAAGCATAATCCTTATACATATATCTATGAGTGAATCACCATTTTGGTCCCTAAGAAAGTAGGCGTCGGTCATAGTAGTCCCTAAAAATTATTAATGGTGAAAAAAATCCCTGAAAGTGTTGACGTCGGTCATAGTAGTCCCTATCTATGTTTGGCCGTTAGTCCCTGGGACGGAAAGTGCCCATGTGCCACGTAGGTTTCAATTTAGTCCCCGACGTTATCAATTTAGTCCCTAGGTAATTAAATTTAATCAAAATAATGAGTTAAAATAATAAAAATACAAGAATAGAAAATCTTAATTAAAAAAATAAAAAATAAGCCAAATAGGAAATTCTAATAAGCACAAACATATCTTTGTTTTCCGGTTTTTTTGTTTTTAGAAAAAAAATCTCAAAATAAACAAATTAAATATTTTGTTATTTCTGAAACTCAACCTACTTCAACCTCGTGCAGAACCCAATCCTCCACCCTCCTTCTCCTCCCTCCCCTTGTCCTGAACATTGCATAGAAATCAGATCTGAGGAGCTAAAACCTAGATTGAAAACCTTTGTCATGCACGGCCTGAAAACAAGGACAACCCCAACCCAACAACAAACCCCAGGAACTCGAACCCCACCATTGCAGACCCACCCACATTCGCCACCCTCTCCTCCACTTGCTCTGATTCAGTCCAGAAGGAAGCACAAAAGAAAGGAGACGAACCAGATCTATAAATGCTCAGGAACATGAAAGCAAAAGACACATTGTAATTCGTAGCCGCCGTCGGCAGTGGAGGGCGAGGTGGCAAGGGGGGAGGATCTGGATTTGGTGTTCAAAGACCCACCCATCGAAACTCCACCCCCACACGGATGACCGCCGCCGCAGAAACCTTCACCGATCTGGTGGGCCTCAATGAAGGTTGCGTCTTTGCAAGATTTTGGTGGTGATTCAGCCATGTTTTCCCAGATCTGGTGTGGCACATCCTGCAAATGTCATGCCTCTCTCTCGAGCCTCGTCCTCTCGATCTCCCTTTCGCCCCACCACCACGTCGTTGCCATGAATTTTCTGGGTGTTGGTGAAGGAGGGTGGGTGATTGCGGTTGCGGGGGGGAGGGAGAAGAAAGAGAGGGGGTGGGTAATCTGGGTTGCAGTAGGAAGGGAGGAGAAAGAGTACGGTGGGTGATTTGGTTGAAGATGATGATATTTTTTTTAAAAAAATATATTTTTCAGAAAATAAAAAGAAAACAATATTTTGATTTTTCAAAAAATAGAAATTACCTGGTACCTGCTTATTTTTTATTTTTTTAATTAAGATTTTCTATTCTTGTATTTTTATTATTTTAACTCATTGTTTTGATTAAATTTAATTACCTAGGGACTAAATTGATAACGTCGGGGACTAAATTGAAACCTACGTGGCACATAACTTGACACATGGGCACTTTCCGTCCCAGGGACTAACGGCCAAACATAGATAGGGACTACTATGACCGACGTCAACACTTTCAGGGATTTTTTTCACCATTAATAATTTTTAGGGACTACTATGACCGACGCCTACTTTCTTAGGGACCAAAAGGGTGATTCACTCTATATCTATCTTCATCTCTATTTTGTCACATAAGTATTTGATTGTCAGTACTAATATACAGAAACAACACAAACTAATGTGTGTCATGCTTGGAAAATTGTTGTGTTATTCTTGTCTTTTCACTTTGTAATATAAAATTGAAAAATATGCTATTTGACTCAAGTAACTATCTAATATATGTGATAATATATAACAATTAACACACCAATAAAGAGTTAGAGAAGAAATAAATTAAAAAGATGATCCAAGACATATAATCTAAAGATAAAATATGCATGATAGATCGAGTTTCAAAGGTCAACCAAATGTTAACAAAATCCAAATACAATTAAAAATAAATATATAGTTGCATTCATGTTTGGGCAGTACGAACCAAAAACATCATTCACGACAAGGATCATAAAACAAGGTTGCTTTGTTCAGTTCTCCACACTCTCCTCCAATAATACCCCGTCACCCTCATCATCAAGCTGCTGGTAGTTGTCATTGTTGAACCTCGGGTAAACGTATATTGCTCCAGAAGTGGTCTCAATGTGAATGAGGAAGACGCCACTCCTTAACATTCGGAAGTAAATAATGGCGGTGCGTTCTACATTATAACATTGGCGGAGCATGGTGGTCAGATCATCCATAAAGAAACCCCCTTCGTCATCACAGTTGACCCGACAATGGAAATAGTTTCCGACAGGATCCCATACCTCAATGACATCATCTACTTTATCGCCCCAAATGTTCCAGAACCTCGGCGGGATCCTCAACTTCACTTCCTACAAAGACCAAAACAAAAAGTGAGTATCAATGACATAGCTAAATAATGTTTAGAAATGGGTGAATGTTTTTTGTTAACCTCTCGGGTGAAGGTGTGAAAAACGACTAGAAGGGGGGGGTTGAATAGCGTTTTCAATATAAAAACTTTCCCCTTAAGATTTAAAGTAAATCTTTTCGGTTTCTCTAAGATAGATGGTGCAGCGGATAAAGATAGAGAGAAGAGAAAAGCACACAAGTATTTTATCCTGGTTCACTTGATAAATCCCTCAAGCTAATCCAGTCCACCCGTTAAGGTGATTTCTTCCTTCTTAGAATGAAGGCAATCCACTAATCAGATAATTGTTACAACTGCACTTGAAACCTACAAGTGACTAACAATACACTGACTTAGCTATCACTAAGATTCACTCTCTTAGTCTTCTCTAGGATCCGATCAACCTTGATCTCCTAAAGGAATCACCACTAAGATTCACTCTCTTAGTCTTCTTAAGGATACTGACCTACCCGGTCCCTTAAGGAAAATCAAACAACTGTTTGAGGTTGGTGTTTACAAAGGTTTGCTTCTAAATAAGCTGAGTGTAAACTAAATAAGAACAGATGAAGAAAGTAGAGGCTTGAATCTTTTCTTGTATTGCAGCTCTTGATTTCTCTCACTCTTAGTCTTTCTTCTTTTCTTCAGCCTTTTATAGTCCAAGGTGCAAAGGATATTTCTGTTGAGAGAATATGACCGTTGGAGGGCATTTCTGGAACTTCCAGAACCTGCTGTGGCTGAACCTTGGTAGGTAGGCTTTTCAGAATAGTACACTGCTCTTGTACTTCTCGATAGAGACATTTGCCTTTAACCATTGACTTCTGATCAGAGTTATGCTTCGTGTTGGAACTTGTGAAGCTTGGTGATCAGAGTCAGAGGGATGCTTGGATCCTCTGACCTTCGTAACTTCTGCTTCTGGACCTTCAGAGCTTCTGAACCTTCAGAGCCTCTGGTCCCTCAGAGCTTCTGGTCTTCAGATCTTCTGATCCTCTGATCTTCTGATCCTCTGATCTTCAGATCCTCTGATCCTCAGATCCTCTGATCTTCAGATCCTCTGATCTTCTGATCTTCTGATCTTCTGATCTTCAGAACTTCTGACGAATATATCTTCTGGTGTCAGAATCAGAACCTGTTTGTCAAAACACTCAAGATAAACATTAGAGTATCATAGTTGTTCATCCACAAATAAATACTTGTTATCATCAAAACATAGAGTTGTACCACATGACCAAATCTTGATCTTACAATCTCCCCCTTTTTGATGATGACAAAACCATGTATTTTGATGAACAACTCTAAACAATTAAACTGAATACACTCAGAGTATAAGGTATCAGAGTTAAAACTTATCCTGATGTGTATAGTTTATCTTGCTCCTTCTGAATCCAAGACTCGTGCTTGATTCTGAGCTAAGCTCCCCCTGAATCTAGTACTTAATATCAACGTTAGTAATATCTAGATTCTGAGCTAAATAATATAGGAGTTGTCAAGATACTATAAGTTCTCCCCCTTTTTGTCATAAGCAAAAAGAATGAAGGTGGAAAAAAAAAAGTAAGAGCAAAAGACGAAATACTCCCCCTCAGAAGTAATACCAAGGGATACTTGGCTGCTGATTAGTATATCTTCTTATGAGAGCAGAAGTGTCAAAGTCCAGAGGTTCTGGTGACATCTCCATTCTGGAAAAAAAATTCCATCTTCAGATGCTTCAGAATGAGAAGCTATGAACCTACTCTTCTTCTGATGACGCAAGTCAGAAGTTGTAGTAGCATCTTCTGATGTCGTTGCTTCTGGTTTGACAAGTTCTGAGTCTTTGTTTCTATCTGAAACGGTCATGCTCATCTCTACAAGCTTTTTCAGCTAGCTTTGACTTGACCAAATCTTACTCTACCGATGCCTCCAAGATTAACTTCACCTTCAGGTTCAAGTTTTGGATCTTGGGACATATGTCTTTCTCCCGTCATGTGTTGCTTGCATCCACTGTCCAAGTTCCATGGTTGGAGTTTCGATGGACCTATTGAAGATATCTGCAACATATATAATCTTATCCCTAGGTACCCACTTTCTGGGTCCTTTCTTGTTAGTTAGCCCAGAAGTTCTGACAACTTTGGGTCTTTCAACAGGATAATATACAGGAATTTTTGCATGATATTTAGACATGGAGAAAGATCCCTTTATAAGAGGAGGTTTAGCAGCTTCAGCAGGTACAGGGTCAGGCAATATGGTACCAGAGGGAACAAAGCATTCATACAAAGATTTAGCTTTAGGCACAGAGGGCTCATTTCTAATTGGTTTAGAATACCCAATGCCACGCATTCCATTTCTGCTCACACCATAGATCAATGAAGCCATCAAGCTTCTATCTACGCTTTTAGCCAGGAATCTTTGAAAAGATTTTTCATACTTAGATTCATGCTTACTATCAGAGGCATCGCAGGCAATAACTTCTTCTAACTTAGCAATTTGATTCTTAAGCACAGAGTTAGAATTAACTAAAGCATGGTTATCATTTTTCAAATCAGATATGATTTTCTCATGTTCAGAAGAAGTTTCAGAGGCAGCAGAGAAATTCTTTTTTAACCTTTTATGCTTAGTCAAGAGAGAGTTATATTTATCCATAATTTCAGACAAAGCATCTTTAAGTTCAGAAGTTGAGAAAGAATCAAATACCTCATTTTCATCGTCAGAGTCTGGATCTCCTTCTGATTCTGAGTCAGAGTCAACAACATCCTTTGACTCTACTCCTTTGTCTTTGACAATAGCCGTGAGTCCTTGAACTTCACCATCAGAGTCAACATCCTCTGACTCTGATTCATCAAAAGTCACCTTCAGACTTTTCTTTGGTTTGAAATGCTTCTTTAACTTTTTGTCCTTTGATGAGCCTTTGTATTTGCTCTGCCTGTGCTTCCAGATGCAGTTGAATTTTCTGGATATCAGAGTCAGCTCATCTTCATCATAATCTTCTGATGCTTCTTCAGATTCTTCTGCTTCAGCTTGGAGAGCTTTTGACTTCTCAGATTTAGCCTTCTCAGAGCGCTTCAGCTCATGGCATTTCAGTATGCTGATGAGTTCTTCTAAACTCATATGCTCAACATCTCTTGTAAGCTCTATTGAAGTCACTAAAGGCATCCAGCTTTCAGGAAGACTTCTGATGACCCTTATGACATGATCTTTTGTAGTGTAGCTTTTGTTGAGAGGTCTTATTCCAGCTACGAGCAACTGAAATCTGGAAAACATATCCTCAATGGATTCGTCAGGTTCCATTTGGAAGGATTCATACTGCTTGATCAGAGACAACGCCTTTGTCTCTTTCACCTTTTTGTTTCCTTCATGTGTCATCTTTAAGGAATCAAATATGCCCTTGGCGGAATCACGATCAGTAATTTTCTCATATTCTTCATATGAAATGGCACTTTGTAGAATAGCTCTTGATCGGTGATGATCTCTGAACTCCTTCTTTTGATCTTCACTCATCTTCTCCCTTGGGATTTTTACACCATGTTCATCAACAGGAGGGGTGTAGCCATAAACAACAAAATCCCAAAGATCAGGATCAAAGCCAAGAAAGAAGCTTTTGATTCTATCTTTCCAAAAATCAAATCTCTGACCATCAAAGATAGGTGGTCTTGCACTGTATTGATATTTGCTTGTAGTAGTGGTGGAATCCATGAGTTTTTCACACTGGCCCGGATCTACTGAACACTGTTAAGTGTGGTAATCAGAACTTGCGCTCTGATACCAATTGAAGGTGTGAAAAACGACTAGAAGGGGGGGGTTGAATAGCGTTTTCAATATAAAAACTTTCCCCTTAAGATTTAAAGTAAATCTTTTCGGTTTCTCTAAGATAGATGGTGCAGCGGATAAAGATAGAGAGAAGAGAAAAGCACACAAGTATTTTATCCTGGTTCACTTGATAAATCCCTCAAGCTAATCCAGTCCACCCGTTAAGGTGATTTCTTCCTTCTTAGAATGAAGGCAATCCACTAATCAGATAATTGTTACAACTGCACTTGAAACCTACAAGTGACTAACAATACACTGACTTAGCTATCACTAAGATTCACTCTCTTAGTCTTCTCTAGGATCCGATCAACCTTGATCTCCTAAAGGAATCACCACTAAGATTCACTCTCTTAGTCTTCTTAAGGATACTGACCTACCCGGTCCCTTAAGGAAAATCAAACAACTGTTTGAGGTTGGTGTTTACAAAGGTTTGCTTCTAAATAAGCTGAGTGTAAACTAAATAAGAACAGATGAAGAAAGTAGAGGCTTGAATCTTTTCTTGTATTGCAGCTCTTGATTTCTCTCACTCTTAGTCTTTCTTCTTTTCTTCAGCCTTTTATAGTCCAAGGTGCAAAGGATATTTCTGTTGAGAGAATATGACCGTTGGAGGGCATTTCTGGAACTTCCAGAACCTGCTGTGGCTGAACCTTGTAGGTAGGCTTTTCAGAATAGTACACTGCTCTTGTACTTCTCGATAGAGACATTTGCCTTTAACCATTGACTTCTGATCAGAGTTATGCTTCGTGTTGGAACTTGTGAAGCTTGGTGATCAGAGTCAGAGGGATGCTTGGATCCTCTGACCTTCGTAACTTCTGCTTCTGGACCTTCAGAGCTTCTGAACCTTCAGAGCCTCTGGTCCCTCAGAGCTTCTGGTCTTCAGATCTTCTGATCCTCAGATCTTCTGATCCTCTGATCTTCTGATCCTCTGATCTTCAGATCCTCTGATCCTCAGATCCTCTGATCTTCAGATCCTCTGATCTTCTGATCTTCTGATCTTCTGATCTTCAGAACTTCTGACGAATATATCTTCTGGTGTCAGAATCAGAACCTGTTTGTCAAAACACTCAAGACAAACATTAGAGTATCATAGTTGTTCATCCACAAATAAATACTTGTTATCATCAAAACATAGAGTTGTACCACATGACCAAATCTTGATCTTACATCGGGGTTGCCAGAGCAATTTGAAACGCTTGTAATCTAAACCACAGTTCCCATCATCCATAGTGGTGGTTGAAAGATTTATTGGTGAAAGTGAAGAAACATGAAAGAGTTGGAAGTGTATAGTGTTTGGGAAACAAGGTTCTTTATAAAGACATGATAGTATGTTGCTAGGAGGGTTCTTTAAATTACATTTATTGTATATTCCAATAAATAGTAAGCACTTAAGTACCTTAAATATTAGTATTATTATCATCATTATTAACATAATTTGAAAAATAATTTAATGCTAAATAAATTAATATTAAGAATATTATAAATATAAACTTATATATACAAGTTTTTCTATTTTTTAACTAAGAAACTATATAATATCAATAGAATTTTTAGACATAATTTTCCATGTGACTCAAATTATTACCTTTCATTGAAAAATTAAGAATAATATCCAAATTTATAAATGACGATTTAATTTATTAATATATAATACTACATAAATATTTCATATCTTCAACATATTCTATTCTTGAATCGTATAACATATACATATTTTCCATAAGAACTTTTATTCGATTTCCAAATTTGGTTCCCACACTTAATTTATTAAAATAAATTTTTTAAATCATTTAAAACTTCTCTAATGCTTAATTCCTTTCATAATTTTCTTAATTTATTAATAAAAAAGTTTGATTATTATTATTTTCGAAACTAATTAACTTTAAAATTTATTATGAAATAATATACAAGATAATTTTACACTACCTACAACATTGTTCAGATTAATATCTTCAACGTTAAAAAAAAAGATTAATATCTTCAAAAAATTTATTTACATATAACTTATTCTAAACATATTCTAACATAATCAAATAATGATTAAAATTTATAAGGGATGATTTATTATATTATTTAGTCGAACATAAACGTGTTGTCTATTTTATACGTAGTATAGAATTATATTTTACGTATTAATAAATATTAATTAATTATTATACCTTCTGGAAAAAAAATTATTACTAAACCTTTTATAATAAAATAAAATGTCAACCTTACTACATTTAAGTGTCTTCCTTATTAACTTGCTGCCTTCCCTATGATATTTTATATCTCAATAAAATAAAGCATTTAATTGCCTTAATTATTTAAAAAAATATAAGAAACGTTTTTATTTCTTATTATTTCTATAATTCAAAAAATAATTTAATATTAAACAAATAAATATTAAGCATGTTACAAATATAAAGTTATACAATTTTTACAATTTATTTTTCTAATAAAATACATAATATTAATCAAATTTTTAGACGCCATTATTTGATTACCTTCTAGATTAAAATTGACGATGTTTGATTTATGTGCAAATGTTGATAAGCTTTGCTTAATTAAAATCGAGCATGTCCTTCAATCTAAAGGAAGGCCTCTTACACCATTCCCGATATTTTAATGTACTGATACAAGTTCTATGGACCGTTACAACAACAAATTTGTTGTGGAAGAGCTCAATTATATAGTATATAACTATATATTAATAGTAATCATTCACTCTCTCTCCCTCACTCGTCCACCCCCTGCCCCCTCTTTCTGGGTTATGTGTGGGTCATGGGTTTTGTGAGTGGAGATTATTGTGAGAGGTTGAAGTTTTTGTGGTGGTTGGGTCTTTGGAAGAAAAAATGAATAAGAAGGAGGAATTGAGGCCTCTAAGTTGGTTTAGAAAATAGGATACATGTTGGGTGTCATGGGTTTATTGTTCGGGTTTGCTTTTGGTAGTCGTTGTTGTTGTTAGGTTTTAGGGGTTTTGGTGAAGATGGTAGTAGAAGGGGGAGAGGGATGTAGATCATGGAAGGAACTTGCGAAGATGATGAAGGTGGATGAAGATGTTGAAGAAACCTTATGTCATAGAAGAGGAATGAAGGGGAAGGTGATTAAGAAATTTGGATTTTCATATTTCTTAATTTTAATTTTTTATTTATCTAAGTGCCAATCATGTCATCCACATTAAATGACGCCTACGAGCCACATCACTCTTATCGGACACATAATCAACTTAGGGCGAAACGAGGACTAAAATCAAGAAATTCAAAAGTTTTAGGGACCCAAGTGAACATTGCTTTAGAGAAGGACTAGATTTGGTTGATTGTATATAGTTTCTAGGACCAAAAACATATTTAATACTTATTCAATTTAGTGGTTAGAATTGAACTATTGTTGAAAGGGTATCAACCTTAACCTCTCTCTCTCCCGCTTTGCCTTCTCTCTCTCCCTCCCCCCTCCTTCTCCTTCTCCTTCTCCCTTTCCCTCTCCTTCTCCCCCTCTTAAAACCCTACTCGAGGATGGTGCTAGTGATGACAAAGATTGTGGTGGTGTTGTCATCAACGACAAAGTCTTGGGACTTGGAGAGCTCGACGAGCATCTTCATGGTGGGTTGGAGGGCTTGCATCTTGTTGATGATGGTGGCACCATCGTTGGTAATTATGACCTCGTTGGTGGAGGTTGAGATCATCTCAATGCCCCTGGGGCCTAGGCTGATACGGAAGGTGTTGGACACCGAGAGCGCCACCGGTATCAAAATATTGATTCAGCCACAAACTCTTCGCCTCCAACCTCTCCCTTTAGTTGTCATACCTCAAGGACCTCATCCTCCCTCTGAAAAAGAAGGTACATATGAGAAAGAAAGTCCAAATAAACGATTTTTGGGGCCAAGAAGGTATTAATCTCTGCCGAAAAATGTGGGTTTAATCCCCCCAAACCCACATCTACAACCAAGCTAGAAGAACAACACCTTGTTTCCTGCCTCGAACCCGTTGAGGATCTGAACCAAGCCGGAGCCGAAGAGGGAAGCACAAAGGATAGGGCTTCACAAGCTCGAAGGAGACCCACTCAAAGGGTCTCAAGCAGACCTGCAGTCTAGATTAGGTTTTCCTTCAGAGGTACAAATCTCGTGTTGATTCTAGTCTTTTGCTCTCCTAATCTTCCATCTGCAAACTCTAGATCAATATGTTTTCATCAAGTGAAAGAAACGACACACTAATCTCATCATCGAGTCGCGGTGGGGATGAAGGAGAAGGTCATCATCGCACTTGGCACCGTCGTCGCAATGATGGGTGGAAGGGAGTGGGTGAGAAGGGGGCACAATGGGGGGGGGGGAGACAGAGTAGGACAGAGGGAGGGAAGAGAGTTATTTGGTGTATTTTTTTGACAAGAGAGTTATTTAGTGCACCGGTGAGGTAAATTGCTCTTAGTCCACTCTAAAACGATCTAGAAAAAAGAATGGAATTGGTGTGCCCCGAGCGATATTTTTTTTTTTAATTAATTTCTTAGGGTTTGGCGGCCCTGCAAATGACTGGGCGGGACAGTCTTTAGTAGTACTTGGAATCATCAATTATTGGAGTATTATCTATATATTATAGAAAAGAAGAACTCTGTGAGACCCACTTAAATGAGTTGGCACTCCCAGGTTCACTCTTATCCACCCTCCCTCATTAGCTGACAAGTGTCAAGTTCTAAATCATTCTGACAAATTTATGGCGAGACAATTTCTCCTTAATTTTAGTTTTGTGGCCCATCATTGACAATCTATTGAATAATCATAAAAAATCTCATTAATTTTTGATTAATTTTTTTTAACTGTCCATTTATGCTGAATCAAAAGTCATCACCCATCACTGACTACTTAGGGAATAGTCATTCAAAATATTATTAATTGTTGTTTATTTTTTTTAAACTCTCCATTAATGTTATAACAAAAGTCATCACCCATCATTGACTACCTATGGAATAATCATTCAAAATCACATTAATTGATGTTTAATATTCTTATTCATACATAAGGCTTAAAAATGAAAACTTTCTCACTTTTGTTATACGTATCTTGCTTTTTTTTTATGTGAATAAAACCGATTTTGCTAACCTTTCAAAATCTACGTTTTTGAAATCAAGATTCAAATTCAAATTTTAAAATTTTGACAACCTATAAATTCAAATTTTGAATATTATTTTTAAAATTTTAAAATATAATTTTGCGATTTGATTTTGAAATTTAAAATGGGTACTAAATAATAGTAATTTGATCCAATTTTTCACTCGGATTTTAAATTATTTTTCTTAGACACATAATACGTTTTTTTTTCTCTCACCCTAAATCAGTTGTAAATTCATTCATAATAATTAATTAGGTTTCTTTTAATTTTTAAGAAATAAATATAATTTATTGAATCATCTCATAGATTAAGGAGATAATATTCAATTTAAGTTAATGCATTTCCTTTTTTAAAAATTGTAAAAAAAAAATTGAGATTTGAGTTTGAAATTTAAAATGAGTACTAAATAAAAGTAATTGAGACCAAATTTTAAAACATTTTTCTTAAATGAGTACTATATACTTATGATTAGATCACATGGTAAAAAAGTTTCACGGGGAAAAACATTTTACACAAGAAATAGTTCATGTAAAAACTAATAATTTTTGCTATCTTTTCATTCCCATCCTTCCCTTATGTCTCATAGCTTTTACCACTTTTGCTAACTCTCGGGAACAATTTTTAATTTAATTTAAGTATATTTTTCATAATTTTAAAAATATTTAGGATTAAGTGTATATGAAGTTTTTGTCAAATTTTGCAAGTTATTACTCATTGTAATTTTATTTGGTTGAATGCTCATTTTTCAATTTTTCATATCTTAATTCATTAATCGTGCTTAAATAATGAGATTAATATTCGCCGTGCAACGCACGGGGTAAAAACGCTAGTCATTGTTGAATTTGATATATCCTTTAGTAAGGCGATGTAATGAACAAATATTGGCAAAGCAAAAGCAAGCTAAGCCAATAAGGGAAAAGTAAGCGTGTGTTTATTTAAAATAAAAAACAAGTTTAATCTTTAACGGTCTAAGAAAAAGATTGTTTTTCATACTATTCCAGCAAACATTGTTGCTTTGCTTCAGATAGCTGAAAATACAGGTATCATCCTAATCTTTTTTCATAAACCAAAATTTTATATATGTTATTTTTTATTAAATCATGAGGCTCTATTGATGACATCTATTTTTTTTAAAGACGTTCTTGATTTTGGAGATCCAACCAGCGCTTGCTTTTACTGCGGAGCTTTCATGTGGGCTTATGAGAAATCGGGGAAGATAGATTCTGATGGGGCTGCAGCTTTTTCATTGTGTTGTATGAAGGGGAAGGTTGATTTACCCTTAATCCCTAAGCCTCCTCCTCTACTTCTTGACTTGATAACAGATAAAGAACCAAGGGCGCAAAATTTCAAGGAGAATATAAGAGCATATAAAAGCATGTTTTCCTTTACGTCTATGGGTGGGAAGGTTTTAACTGCTCTTAATGACGGTGGAGGCCCCCCCTCAATTTGTATTGAGTGGACAGAACTATCACCGTATGGGTTCTTTAATTCCACGTCAGGGGCAACCTCCTAAGTTTGCTCAGTTGTATATTTATGTACACAGAATGAGAATTCTGATAGAGTGAGGAATCTAAGGTACGAAATCCTGAAATTAATTCTTTTGATCATTTTGATTTTTTATTATATAATTGTTAACAGCCTTATGATCTTAAATTCTATTTCTTTTGTAGCTCTAATGGGAGAGGACAGGGTCTTGACCTTTCTTTAGTGGAAGATCTTAAGCAGATGATTGACAGACACAATGTCCTAGCCAAAATATTTAGGCAGGTCCGAGAACGATTGAACTCTAATGAATCAACCCAATTATCTATCTGTCTGTTCAGAGCCCGAGGGAAAGATCCTAGAACTTATAATATGTCGTCAACGGATGAGGTTGCAGCCTTGATTGTTGGGGACATTGGGGAGTCAGATGTTGGCAGAAATGTTGTAGTGAAAATGAATGATGGATATCTTTCAAACATACATGAAACACATACTGCTTTCATTCCCTTGCACTATCTGCTTATATTTCCTTACGGTGAAGATGGCTTCCGTGAAGATATTCCCATTAGTGAGATTTTTAGAAACATGGGAAGCTACAAAAGATGGAAAGTCTCTATGAGGCAATTCATTTCATTCCGCCTTCAAGACAGAAACAGTGAGTATGGGAACATTATTTTTGCTAAGAGGTTATTCCAACAGTTCGTCGTTGACGCATATACCATGATTGAAGCAAACCGTCTTTCATATATTCGATTTAATCAGAAAACCATAAGAGCAGATTATTTAAATGGGGTTGCAGAGGCAATTGAGAAGGGAGAGACAGACCCGTCATCTGTAGGAAAGCGGATTATATTGCCTCCTTCCTTTACAGAAGGTCGTCGTTACATGTTTAATAATTGTCAGGATGTCATGTCAATTTGCAAAAAGTTTGGGTACCCTGATCTTTTTATTACAGCAACATGTAATTCACAATGGGGGGAAATTCAAAGGTATGTCCGTGCTAGGAATTTGAGAGCTGAAGATAGACCTAATATTTGTGTTAGAGTTTTCAAGATGAAGCTCGATAATCTGATGTCTGATTTAAGGAAAAGCACTATATTTTGTCCTGTTGATGCAGGTATGTCATTTATTATTATTTTTTTTTCCGGAAATCTATGTTTCTGTTGCAATATCATTAATACTGCAATTTTAGATTTCCATTTAATTTCGTTTAACTTTTCGTGAAGGTATGTATACAGTAGAGTTTCAAAAACGTGGATTGCCACACGCGCACATTCTTCTATGGTTGAAACCCTAGTACAAATTGATAACCGGAGAGGACATTGATAAATTCATTTCAGCTGAGCTTCCTGACCCGCAGTTTTATCCAAAGCTTTACAAGGCTGTTTCCTCCTTCATGATCCACGGTCCGTGTGGGGTTATTGATCCAAATTGTGCATGCATGGTTGATGGCAAGTGTTCTAAACACTTTCCCAAAAAATATCAGAACTGCACTACCACTGATGATGATGGTTTCCCAATTTATAAGAGAAGGAAGACAGGAATTACAGTGGCCAAGAAAGGAGTTCCTTTGGATAATGGTTTTGTTGTCCCCTACAATCCTCGACTTCTGATGAATTATCATGGACATATCAACGTGGAATATTGCAATAAATCGAATGCAATAAAGTATCTATTTAAATATATCAACAAAGGCAGTGATAGGGTGAATGTTCAAATTTCAAATGCTGGAAATGGAGAATCGAACCAGGATGAAATTAAACAGTACTACGATTGCAGGTAAGTAATCACATTGTTTTTCTTTATTTTTTTTTAATTTTTTTTACCCAGTTATTAAACTGAAATGAAATGGCAGGTATCTAACTCCATGTGAGGTAGCATGGAGGACATTTAAATTTGATATCCACGAGAGGATGGCCGCCCGTGAAGCGCTTATCATTTCTTCTCTTTCCAGAAAACAAGACAGTTCCATCAGTTTGACTGACAGCTTTGCAGCCGGTTTGATTAAAGATTACATCATAACCTTTGTCAGCAATTTGACTTATGGAGAGCAAGTTATGCAATAATCCTTCCACCAGAAGTACATCATTGATAACTGGAATTTTTCCATCTCCTATGGAACCTTTTCCAACAATTTTTCCCTTCTGGTTTCCTCCAAAGCCAACGTCTCCCCCTGACTTAAGTGGTACAAGCTTTTGGAATATAGACTTTATGCCCGTCATGTGTCGCGAGCATCCACTGTCCAGGTACCATGATAGGTGTCTTAACTGAGCTGCATAAGATGTCTGCAACAGGGATAATCATTGTCTTAGGTACCCATATCTTGGGTCCTTTCTTGTTAGTTTTCCCAGAATTTCTTGGAACTTTGGGTGCAACAGGTGGATAATGCATAGGAACTCGATTGTAATACTTAGACATGTCAAGTTTAAACTTTCCCTTAGGTTTTACCACTTTCGGTGTAACCTTTTCTGGGATGATAGTGCCAGCGGGAACAAAATGCTTATGCAAAGGTTCGCGTTTGGGCTCAGATGACTCATCTCTCATGGATTGAGAGTAGCCAAGGCCGCTGTTCCCATTTTTGCTTATGCCATAGATCATTGAAGCCATAAGACTTCTATCTATGCCCTTGGCAAGGAACCTTTGAAACGCTTTCTCGTATTTTGTCTCATACTTAACGTCAGATGATGCAAGTTGATCTTCTAGCACAGCATTCTTAGCACGAAGAACATTGTTATCATTAACCAGAGTATAGTTTTCTTCCATGAGTTCAGAGACTGACTTCTCGTGAACTTCTGAGGGACTCATTTTAACAACATGTTTCTTTTTAAGTTCTCTATATTTACTTACTAGAATATCATGTTTCTCCATTATTTTAGATAAAGCAGTTCTTAGCTCAGATGGAGAAAAATTAGAGAATACCTCATCGTCATTTTCTGAGTCTGAGTCATCATCTGAGGCTTCAGCATCTCTGCTGGTGGTAGCCATCAGAGCCTCCACAGCTCCATCTTCTTCTGACTCAGCTTCATCAGAGTCAGTTGCATCAAAGGTCACGAGAGCTTTCTTCTTGAAGACTCTTCTTGGTTTCTTGTCCTTATTTAGCTTGGGACAGCCACTCTTGTAGTGTCCAGATTCCTTGCACTCGAAGCAAGTGACTTCCTTTGCAGATGATTTCTTCTGATCAGATGAAGACTCATATCTTCCTGAACTTTTCTTTGGTCCTTTTCCTTTGTTGTGTCCGTTCCTCCAGAGTTTGCTTAATCTCTTTGTGAAAAGAGATAGCTCTTCATCTTCAGACGCATCTGATAGCTCTTCAGAGGAATCTTCCTCTTGTGCCTGATAAGCTTTCGCTTTGTCAGACTTTGACTTAAGAGCAATAGATTTGTCTTTCTTTTGCGGCTTGTCCTCTTTGAGTTCAATCTCATGGCTTCTGAGATGACTCACAAGTTCTTCAAGCTTGAACGAGTTCAGATTCCTGGAGAGTTTTAATGTAGTGACAAACGTTCTCCACTCCTTAGGCAAACTTCTGATGATCTTCTTGACATGATCGCCAGTAGAGTAACCTTTGTTTAGCACTCTGATTCCAGCAATCAGAGTTTGAAACCTTGAGTACATCTCCTCAATGGTTTCACCAGATTCCATCTTAAACTGCTCATATTGTTGTATGAGAGCAAGAGCCTTGGTTTCCTTGACTTCTTCATTTCCTTCATGCGTCATGAACAAGGAATCAAAGATGGATTTTGCCGTTTCCTTGTCAGAGATCTTCTCATACTCAATATATGATATTGAGCTGAACAACATAGACTTCGCCTTGTGAGGATCCTTGAAACGCTTCTTTTGAACGTCAGTCATTTCCGAACGAGGGATCTTCATTCCTGAAGCATCCACTGGATCAGTATAGCCTTCAATGACCATATCCCAGAGATCTGGGTCCGTGCCAAGGAAATAACACTCTATTCTATCTTTCCAGTACTCAAACTTTTCACCATCAAAGATTGGTGGTCTGAGTTGATTGTTGTTGTTGTCAGCGGAAGTATTGGCTTGGGCCATAGTTGGTTTTTCACACAAGGTTCTGGATCACTGAACACTGTTAGGTGTTTAAATCAGAACCGGAGCTCTGATACCAATTGAAGGTGTGAAAAACGGTAGAAAGGGGGGGTTTGAATAACGTTTTCAAGATAAAATATCTACCTTAAAGATTTTGGCAAATCTTTCAAGAACAAATAAGTGCTTAAGGTGAGAGATAGAAAAGCACACAAAGATTTTATCCTGGTTCACTTGATTAATCCCTCAAGCTACTCCAGTCCACCCGTTAAGGTGATTTCTTCCTTCTTAGAATGAAGGCAATCCACTAATCAGGTAAATGTTACAACTGCACTTGAACCTTCAAGTGACTAACAATACACTGACTTAGCTTACACTAAGATCCACTCTCTTAGTCTTCTCTAGGATCCAATCAACCTTGATCTCCTAAAGGTAACTAAACAACTGTTTAAGAAAGAAAGTTTACAAGAGATTTGCTTCTAAAAAGCTAGTTGTAAACACAATGAGTTCAGGTGAAAGAATGCTTGGAAAGTTTTGAGTATAGCTAGCGCGTATGTAATTCTTCCAACCGCATTCTTCAAACTTCAGCCTCTATTTATACTCCAAGGATTAGGGTTTGAACGCTGCATGGAAATGCTACCGTTGGAGGGCAGATCTGGAAATTCCAGCTTCTGTTGTGGCTGAGAACGTTAGGTAGGTCGTCAGGATGGTACAGTTGCTTTTGTACTTTGAACCTAAGAGACTTCTGATCAAGGGAATGCTTCATGTTGGAACTTGTGAAGCCGGTTGATCAGAGTCAGAGGGAAAGCACAGATCCTCTGACCATTGTATCTTTTGATTCTGAACTCAGAGGGAAGTACATGGTCTTCAGAGTTTCCACTACTCAGCTTCTGGGTCTTCAGAGTCTTCTACACCATCAGAACATCTGAACCTTCAGCGTTTCTTTGTAAGACCCAAGTTTTTAAGCTTATGCTAAGTGAATAAAATCCTATTCACGATTAGGGTTGATGTATCGTGAAGGGAAACCTGAACTAGAGTTATCAAATGAAATAAATTTATGAAGGAGAAAGTTCAGGAAAAGTCTAAGGATTGTACCAGAGTCGCTAAAAGTTATAGCACGATCGTTATACGCTTAAACCTAGGTCAGAAACCCTAGTATATAGCTAGTTTTCACTTTTAGGCACGATGGAAGTTAATTCCAAAAATCTTCAGAGAAATGTTAGAGCTTCTCTTTTTCCATATATCACAATCGTTTCGAGGCGAAACTCTAGAATCTACGAACGTCCGATTCCAATCATCGGAAGTTTGCCGAAACTGAAACCCTGGTATCTCAAAACCCTAGAATTTCCCGACTATGAGGACTTTTTCTATTCGGAACATCAAACGAAGATTCTACACACGTACACCCATTTCTCTTGATGATTTCAATCTTTCTTCAGAAGGAAGTTTTCTATTCCGACATTCGATGCAAAAAGCAACTTATCGGGTAAAATAGTTTTATACCGACTATGCATTAGTGGCCAAAAATACAAGGAGACCTCTTTATATTTTTGGAATTCTTTTGCCAAAACATATCTATTAATTCACGGAGAATGACGCCGGAAAAATCAGATTCGCGAAACTTTCATTTTCCCGCGAATTTCCATCTTCTATATATAGCAAGCAAGTGAGAAAAAAACACAAAACTCCTCCATTTTCTCTCCTCAAACCCGCGAGCTTCAACAAGGAAGAAGGAAGAAGAGTTTTCTTCATTACTTGCTTGATCGTTGATCCGTTAGTTGCTGCTTCAAGGTTTCGAGGTATAGTCGCTAATCCTTACCTCTGATCGCTTTTTCCATAGCTTTTCTGTAGACTTTTCTGAGCTGATAGTTTATGGGTTTTTGCAAAACTATCCTGAATATTTCATTTCTGATTCTAAACCTCTTCCTTACATGCCCAAGATCACTTCTGCCGGGTTAGATTTTCCGTTATGTCGCCGGAATTCCGCCGGAATCAATTTTAGCCTTAAATACCCATTTTTGGAGTTTTTGGAGTAAAGCTTCAACCTTTAGGCTGAAAACTATCGCCTTAGCTTAGTGCTAGTAGGATTAGTTTTCATAAACGTCGTTGGTGACGTCCCTGCAAAATTTGGTTTTTGGGATTTCAGTTTTGAAATTTCTAAGTTAAAAATCATGACCAAAATACCCCTGCGACAGTTTTTGATCCGATAATTTTTCCGAGTTCAGAATAACCTTAGTTACGGCTAATGATAGCATAGGAACCAAGTTTGATCGAAGAAAAATCGAGTTCCCCAATTACCAAAAGTAGCATAGGAACCTCAGTTTTTGATCCGATAATTTTTCCGAGTTCAGAATAACCTTAGTTACTTGTCCTTTCGCGCTAGATTATCATACCTCGGAGTATGTATTACTTCGTGTAACCTTAGTACGTATTGATAGCTTAGTTTTCGATAGATTCTGATAGTATTTCTGTGGTTTTGCTCTAAAGGTGATTTTAAGGAATTCCCGGAGGAGCAAGCCTTTGATTGTGAAGAAGTGTTAGGAGATCACTCTGGAGAACCTACAGGTGAGGGCTTCTCACTGAATCTCTAGTTAATACTTAGGGTCGATGCTTTCGACATTGTTTACTGTTTATGCACTGGATTGTGTGTAATTGGAAAATGTTTTCTGAGGCTTCGGCTGACAATGTAGATGATGAATCTACTGAATGCTTTTGAGATTGAATCTTCATGCTAAGTGCTAATTGGGTAATTTAGGATGTGTGGTGCATGCCTTATATGCTAAGTGCTATGTGGTTATTGCTTAATATATTGATATATGACATGTTGATTGGTTGTGCTGAGTTATTTATACTTATGCAATGAGATCTGAGATTCTGAGTAGTGAGAATAGCGGGCAGGTCATGCCGATTTTATTTTGAGAGTTTTTGAGAAAGTTGATAGGACGAATGAGATTCGGGCCTTGTTATGATGTTTATGGATCGAGACATTCTCCGGAGTCATTTGGGGATTAGGAGATCCCGAGAACTTATAAGATTTTGCGATAAGACTAAAAAGATATTATTTTGAAAAGAAAACTCATAAGACATTAAACAACCTCTAAATCTTTAAATAAAGATAATAAACTCGAAAGGAAGCTTCGGATGCAAATCTTAGTTTTTGGAAAACGAGAAGTGTCGTCGGATCCAAGTGTTGAGGAAGTTGAGCTGTGTTGAGTATGTTGGTGCTCTTGTGCTGTCGGAGCAGCTATGTGTTGTTGGGCTATCCTGGGGATAAGTCCGGGAAACCGTTAGTTTCCGAGTATGTGATACTCTTTGCGCGTTGAGCAGTTGTGACCATCGGATTGAGATGAGTCGGATGATTTGGAGATCATCATGAGTTACTATGTTGATGTGAAGAAGTGTCTTTTGTCGCAGAATCGACTTTACCTTAGGGTAAGCTTTTAGAGACATTAATTTAGCTAGAACACGTGGCGACGTGTCGAGTGAGATTCGGAGACGTTGTTTGGCTAATCACGGCATTGCATGCACTCATTAAGTGGTTTAAACACGGCGAGATACCGGACCACGGCGGATTCCAAAATTGGTTATAAGACCAGGATTTCCGCGTAAGAGCACTGCTAGGTGACTCTTAGTAGCAGACCGAAATGGCAGGCCTTCGGGTTTTATGCTGATCTGACTACCGCTGATGTTGGAGTAAGAGGCACGCGGGCCGAAATGGTCCCACCGTGGCTGGTGCTAGGGCTGATCCATTGATGTCCATCCGTTCCGGAATGCATATTGGTTGACTGGGTTAACCTGCATTGCATATCATGCAACATGCATACTAATTTAGTTGTCGAATGTGATTGTTATTTGGTTATCCTATTTGGAACATGTTAATTGTTATTATTGCTGTTAAGTTCATTATGGAATATGTAACCCTAGGATGTTATCCCTAGCTATAAGCCTAAGTGGCTATTCTATTATTTGTATCTATCCGTGCTATTATTTACGTAATTCTTTGGAGTTGACCCTCGCGTCTTCTGTGTGTTTTGGCCGACAAACGCCCTTTATCAGATGTCTTTGGCGGGCTGGTTCGTGATGGTTCACCCTTCGGGGAGAACTAGGGATTGAGATGCTGGAACAGGAGCGCATCGCGGTAGCGAGAGGAGGACGGATGGTGAACATAGACTAGGTCGTTCTGGATTCAGATTCGGACGACGATCATGCTAGCATGTAGGTTTTAGTGCTGGTGTGAGCTCCTCGAGATGGGATTAGTGTAGGAGTAGAGTCTTAGCTCTGAACATCATTTGTTTTCTTTGGGGACAGGGTAGTTTCCCACCTATAGCTTTTTGTGTGGTTTCTTTACGGGAATCACAGAGAGTTGGTTGGACTTAGGAGGTCTTGTTTTAGGCCGATGGGCCAGCTTATTCTCATTTTTAGGGATAGTGCTGCGAACCCTTGACCTTTCTTTTGGTTTGTACATTTTGCCTACGGGCGCTACTTTTCTTACTTCCCGTCACTGGAGGTTTACTCGTGATGTGGTTAGCTACTTACAGCGGGGGCTGTAATTATTATTGTATATTAGTTTCTGATTATCCTTCGCATTAGAGTTTTATTTCTTTCAGTCTCGTTTATATTATCGACGAAAAAAAATATTCATGTTTTCCGCATTAAGTTTCTTTTTGGTTACTAAAGTGACGCCACCGAAATCGGGGTGTGACATTCTTGGTTGTCAGAACTTCTGGATTATCAGAGCTTCTAGTGACTGAGTCCATGTCAGAGCTTGTATAACTTCAGATCTTCTGAAGCATTTCTACTGTTCATAAAGAACATAGATGTTGCAAAAGCGTTGCTTGGGTCACTCTCTATACACAGTGCTTCTGATTTGTGTGAGATTGAATTGACGTCAGAGCCGGTGAATGGCACACTCAGAAAAACACGTTAGAGTACCATAATTGTTCATACTCAAAAGATAACTTGTAATCATCAAAACATAAGAGTTGTACTACTAGATCAAAACTTGATCTTACAATCTCCCCCTTTTTGATGATGACAAAACTAAGATTTTGATGAACAATTCTTAAACAATAAACTGAATTCACTCAGAGTTTAGAGATATAGAATAGGACTTATCCTGATGTGAATAGTTTATCTTGCTCATTCTGAATCCAAGTCACAGTTTGATTCTGAGCATAGCTCCCCCTGAATCTAATACTTGATGAAAACATTAGAAAAGTCTAGATTCTGAGCTAAATAATATAAGAGTTCAGAGTAAAAAACTTATGACATAGATAAATAAGAATAATCAGAGCGCATAAGTATTCAGAGTCAACGGACAAGGTATCAGAGTCTTGGGTCAGAGTCAAACTAAAATCACTTCAGAAGAAGTGAAATGTATTCCTTGTATTTGCCCAGTGACACATCTATGGTCATAAAAGTGGAAATCTTAAATTCTCCAAAAGAAAAATAATCACACTAACACAGCTTACACATCAAAAACTGCGTGTACTCCCCCTTTTTGTCATAAGCAAAAAGCATGGGGTGTGAAAAACTTAGCTTGAAGTACAAGGTACTCCCCCTTAGAGAAGGTCTAAGTTTAAGAAGACGGAGAAAAGAAACGATGCATGAATGAGAGTTAAGCGAATTAAAGAAAGGAGTTAAAGCAAGAGAAGAACGTTTACCACCGGCCACGGGAGTAAAGAGAACTGCAGTTACCAAGGACTTAACCTCGAGAAACTGTAGGAGCAATAACTTCCAAGAGGCTTATATAAAGCGGATTAGAGGAGGGAAAGCTTCACATCTCGATCAATACCATCAAAAGAAAAATGGCATCATACATGGTAGCACTGGAAGAGCTCAAAAGGAAGACCTTTGAGGAGGACTTGTTCCTTAATATTAGGCATCTAGAGGGTACAAGGACCATTTCAGAGCTAACAAGGACACTGCTAGAAGAGGACCTGCGTCCAGAGTTAAAGAGAGACTTAGAAGAATTCCTTGCCTTCGTGGAGGAGGTGCAAGGGCTCAGCCAGCTTGAACTGAAGCTGCTGGAAGAAAGGGAAATCATAGAAAAGAGGCTCAAGACTTCAGAAGAAATTCTGGAGAGGGAGGAGCTAAATGTCAGTCTCAACAACATCTAGTATGCACTGGATCGTCTGGAAAAGGAGAGGTCAGAGCAGCGCCAGGAGTGCAGAAGAATGAGGAGGGATCCTCCATTCTAGGATTTAGGGAAAAAGATAAAGAATGTATGATGTAAACACAAAAAGATTATGAATAAAAGAGATTTTGCAAACATAATGTCAAATATATATATGTATGATGTGCAAAAAGAAATAACTGAAAAACATAACAACTAAAAATCTTAAAGAAGAAAAAAAAAGAAATGAAAATAAAACAAAGAGAAGAGATAAAAGCGAAGAGATCCTAAGACTAGGGTTTATCAGATCGACGCAGAAGTTCCATCATCATGTGCTTCATTTCAATTAGCATGGATTCATGAGTGTCAAGATGCTGTTTGTAAGGCTCTAAGTTCAATTTGGAACAATTTTATGGAAGTTTGAATAAAATTGAAGTTTTAGCTAATGTTTGATAACTGGCAGATTAGAACTGTCAACTTGTGCGAATTTTTAGAGGGTCTTAAAGACTTCATTTAGGAAAACTTCCTTCATGAGAGTTGTAGCCCTTTAAGTTAAGAAAATTCTCGATGTGGTTTCGTGTAAATCCGATATCTGTAGCTCCAGATATCCCTGTTTTAATGAGCAAAGGTCGGGCTGTACAGTACCTACGAAATTTTATTAAAAGTTGGGTTTGTGTTTTGGGCTTAAACCTTTTTAATTTGGGTTAAGTGGTGGATTAAACTCATAATCAGAAGGTTCTTAGGCTGAATGGAGCATTATGGGCCAAGGAAGGCTGATCCAAGGAAAGAAGCAAGGGTTTTGAAAACCCTGAGGCTTGGTGAGCCGCCGGCTGCCCATGGAAAAGGAAGGGGGCTGCAACTGGTTTTTCCTCTGAATTATGAGCTTTAATGAGTCATTAATACTCTTTTCTTGGGCTGTATCAGATCTGAAACCAGAACCCTAGCCCACACAAGCCCTGGCCGCCACCTATAGGCAAGGATTAGAGTGAAATCCTTATTTTCTTACATGCAAAACAGCACCAGAAAATATTTCACGTAAACACCAACCAAACAAGCAAACCAGCACCCTTCCCCTTGCTCCTAAGAGGCCTCCACTCGTCACCCTTGCACCACCAGCAGCCACCGCCCACCAAGAAGGAGGAGGAGACACGAGAAAGAGAGAAAAACCGCAAGGAAGGAGAGGAAACGCGAGAAGGAGAGGAAGCACGTGGAGGAAGGAGAATTTTGGACAGCAGAGGAAGCTCTTTCTATTCTTCACTTCTCTCCATCAAAATCCTACTTCTTTTCATCTAAATTCATTCAAAACCCGAGGTAAGGGCTGGTTCTAGGAATGGGTAGGTTCTTTAGGGAATATGCCATGAATTGCCATGAGAAACAACTTGAGTTTTGGACTGTTTTTGCATGATTTCCTGTACATGCTTGCTTGCTGGAATTTTTCTCTTGAAAAGCCATGAATATGATCCTCAAACGTTGTTTATGATTTGAATCTATGATTTTATGCGAGTTGCCATGGTATTTGTTAAGTTTTGTGCTATTTTGCACTTGTTATAACATGATCCTTGCTAAATGTTGGGTTCTGAAATTTTGAGTGGATATTTGGGTTGTTGGGGCTGTACCAAGATTGCCATGATCAAAGGGGAAGGAAGGAAAATTATTTTTGAAAACCATAGAGCCATGGTAGTTTCGCTGCCAGTTTCCTGTACTGGACAGCGGACTTCAGAGCCCATTTTTACCTGTTTATGGTCATCAAATGAAAAAGTGATTAAAATGAAAGTTGTAGATTTTCGAAATATCTTTCCAGATATATAAAAATCATAATTTTTGGTTTAGTAATGTGATCTGGGGGTCGTGTTTAGTAACTGTCACACCTGTTATTTTTCCTGTTCCGGACAGTTAGCTTTAAGGCCTAATATCACATAATTCTGGGACTCAAATGAACAAGTGTGTAACTAGAGAGTTGTAGATATTTAAAATAGCTTTCTAGAAAGGTATCATACGTGATTTTTGGTTGAAAGATGCATTCTGTGGCTCTATTTTTGTGAAAGTTGTTTCTGCTGTCAATAGGTTGAAGTTGCGATGATATATTATGCATGAGTGAATGTTCTTGCGTTCCTTTACGTGGATTATATTTATTTTCTCAGTTAATGGTTCAAGGGTCGCTCACCTAGCCGTAATTCCCTTGTAACCCGTGAATGTTGTGTTGTGAAGGTTGTTTTATAAAGAGTATGATAAGACTCTAGGATTGACTTTAGAGACTTAACAAAGAGAAAAGTGTAATAAACTCGCTTGCAAGTAAATGTGAATAATTTGGACATAGGTCAGGTAGACTATGGTCCATGAGAACGATGGTACCTTGCACGCGAGGAAGTTATTTGGGTTGACTGCGGTCTCCCGTGAACCTTGTGGGCCGGTGTGGCTTCACGTGATTTGGTTGACTGTGGTCACCGTGAACTTTTGTGGATCATTGCGGCTCCACGTGATTTGGTTGACTGCGGTCACCGTGATAACCGTGCCTCTGCGGAAGCACGAAGATGGCCATGGAAGTTTTGGTGGGTTGTGTGAAGTGAGATTCCGTTAGTAACTCACTCTTTCCCATAAAAGACATATAATGTACTTATATTATATATGTTGTTGTTGATTTTGTCATTATCATTCTTTTTGTTGGACCTGACCCTGCTTGTTTGCTATGTGTTTATTTGGGGGGGGGGTAGATGGTCGTGAAGATAATGGCGACGACTCATTCTTGGGAGTTGATGCTACGTGACGAGCCATTACCGGATGACGACTACACTTCTGATGAAGAGGAAGAAGTTAAAGAGGAAGGGGCCAAGGATATGGTTGGGTTGTGAGACATCCATTTTTCTTTTGGGTTGAGAGTACCGAGTTTTGGAAGTATTGAACCATTACTTTATTTTAGTTGAGATAGTTTAACTTGATGTAATTTACTTTGTAGTTTTCTTCCGGATATTTATTTCATACTCTTTTCAATGATTAATAAAGTTTGAGGTTTAGGTTGATGTTTATTTCCGCAAGTTTGAAATGGTTAAGTTTCGAGAATTTTGTAAAATTGAACTTTTATCATTAAGTCAAGATTAATAAGTGAATCGACGAAAACTCTTTATGAAAATTGGTTAATTAGTTACTGTGTAACACTCGAGAAATCGGGGCGTTACATTGTGGTATCAGAGCTCCGGTTGAGAAACCAGAGCACTAAGGGTTTTGGGTTTACGAGTTTCCAAACTCGTTGGTGTTTTTGTTTTTGATAAAGATGTTTTCAAAGCTTCACGGTGAGATTGGGTAGACTTGTTTGCTAAGATGTTTGCTTGGCTGTGAGATTGTCTGTAGTTAGTATCATTGCCATGATACTTGAGACTAAGTGTTTGATTATATTAAGATGTTTGAACTCTGAGATCGATTGATGGAATGTCAATCGAAGGAAGAGTGGGCTTTGGAATCCCTTTTGCGCCCCAAGGTGTACGCCTGTGTGCGTTTGTGTGCACCAGTGCTGTTGGTGAAGCAGAAGGATGGAAGGTCCAGACTATGTGTGGACTACCGACAACTCAACAAAGTGATCGTGAAGAATCGTTATCTGATGCCTCGGATAGACGACTTAATGGATCAACTTAGAGGAGCGGTGATCTTCTCGAAGATAGATCTTAAGTCAGGATACCATCAGATCCGAGTCAAGGAATCTGACATCCAGAAGACCGCATTCAGGACTCGATACGGGCATTATGAATATCTTGTGATGCCGTTTGGGGTTACTAATGCACCCGCAGTGTTTATGGACTACATGAACAGAGTGTTCAGACCATTCCTGGACAAGTTCGTGGTGGTATTCATCGATGACATCCTAATCTACTCGAAGAGTAGAGAGGAACATGAGGAGCATCTACGCCAGGTGTTGGGCGTGTTGCGAGAGAAACAGTTATATGCTAACGGCTCAAAGTGTGAGTTCTGGATGGAGGAGGTGAAATTTTTGGGGCATGTCATATCAAGTCAGGGTGTGGTAGTGGACCCTAGCAAGATCGAGACGATTCTGTCATGGGAGCAACCTAAGACGGCAAGCGACATCAGAAGCTTTGTTGGGCTTGCTGGCTACTATAGACGATTCGTCAAAGATTACGCAAAGTTGACTTCTCCGTTGACCCAGTTGACAAAGAAGAATCAACCGTTTGCGTGGACGGAGAAGTGTGAGGCTAGTCTCCAGGAGTTGAAGAAGCGGCTGACCACCGCACCCATACTAGCTTTACCTAAGGAAGGAGAACCTTATGACGTGTACTGTGATGCGTCACACAATGGTTTGGGTTGTGTAATGATGCAAGATAAGAAAGCAATTGCTTATGCTTCAAGGGAGTTGAAGACTCATGAGAAGAACTACCCCACACATGACTTGGAGTTGGCTGCCATAGTTTATGCTCTCAAGATTTGGAGACACTATCTCTATGGCAGTACGTTCACGATCTACAACGATCATAAGAGTTTAAAGTACTTATTTGATCAGAAGGATCTGAACATGAGGCAGCGGAGGTGGATGGAATTCCTTCAGGACTATGAGTTCACTCTACAGTACCATCCGGGGAAAAGCAATGTCGTAGCCGACGCTCTCAGCCGGAAGGCTATACATGTGTCCTCAATGATGGTCAAGGAGTTAGAACTGTTGGAGGCTTTCCGAGATCTGAGCTTGGACGTTAAGCTCGCACCAGGAAGACTGAGTTTCGGAATGGTGACGGTGTCAAGTGGACTTTTGGAAGAGATCAAGTCTAGACAAGAGACTGATGAAGGGATAGCTGAGTGGCGAGACCGTGTGACTCAGGGAAAGGCACCAGAGTTCTCTATTGGGAACGACAATATTCTGCGATGCAAGGGACGGATATGTGTGCCTGACGATGTAGAGATGAGAAGATTGATCCTGGATGAAGGACACAAGAGTAGACTGAGTATCCATCCCGGAATGAACTAGATGTATCAGGACTTGAAACTTCACTTCTGGTGGCCTGGGATGAAGAAACAAGTGGCTGAGTATGTTTCTACTTGCTTGACATGTCAGAAAGCGAATGTAGAGCATCAGAAGCCCGCAGGGAAGCTGCAACCACTAGATGTCCCAGAGTGGAAGTGGGACAATATTTCTATGGACTTCGTGACGGCTTTACCTTTAACTCGGAGGAAGTTCGATGCAATTTGGGTTGTTGTTGATCGTTTGACAAAGACCGCTCATTTTATCCCGATCAACCTGAAGTACAAGGTGGAGAAATTGGCGGAGATTTATGTGGCTGAGGTTGTGCGTCTACATGGTGTACCGACCAGCATTGTATCAGACAGAGTTCCGAGGTTTACCTCTCACTTTTGGGGAGCCTTGCAGCAAGCCCTCAGAACTAAGTTGAGATTGAGCTCTGCCTATCATCCACAAACCGATGGGCAGACAGAGAGGACAATCCAGTCGCTGGAAGATTTGCTACGGGCCTGTGTGTTGGATCACAAGGGCAGTTGGGATGAGATGCTGCCATTGATCGAATTCACTTACAACAATAGTTTCCATGCGAGCATCGGCATGGCACCTTACGAAGCTTTGTACGGTCGGAGGTGTCGTACGCCCTTATGCTGGCATCAAGATGGAGAAAATTTGGTGATTGGCTCGGAATTGGTGCAACAGACCACCGAGGAAGTCAGGAGAATTCAGGAAAAGATGAGAACTGCGCAGAGTCGCCAAAAGAGTTACGCCGACAACCGACGAAAGGAGTTGGAATTTCAGGCCGGAGACCATGTCTTCTTGCGGGTTACCTCGATGACAGGTGTCGGAAGGGCAATCAAGTCCAAGAAGCTTACTCCGAAGTTTATTGGGCCGTACCAGATCACGGAGCGAGTTGGACCGGTGGCGTACAGGATCGCCCTACCACCGTTTCTATCCAACATCCATGACGTTCTTCATGTGTCGCAGTTGCGAAAGTACATGGCAGATGATTCGCATGTGATTACGCCAGACGATTTACAGCTGAGAGATGATCTGACAATGGAGGTGCCACCCATCAAGATCGTCGACCGAAGCATAAAGCGCTTAAGAAACAAGGAGGTGCCTTTAGTGAAGGTCGTGTGGAACCAAGAGACTGGTGACGCGACCTGGGAGTTAGAGGATAAGATGCGGGAGTCACACCCCGATTCATTTGTAAACCCTTAAGTTTCGAGGGCGAAACTATTTTTAAGGGGGGTGGTATTGTAAGGCCCTAAGTTCAATTTGGAACAATTTTATGGAAGTTTGAATAAAATTGAAGTTTTAGCTAATGTTTGATAACTGGCAGATTAGAACTGTCAACTTGTGCGAATTTTTAGAGGGTCTTAACGACTTCATTTGGGACAACTTCCTTCATGAGAGTTGTAGCCCTTTAAGTTAAGAAAATTCTCGATGTGGTTTCGTGTAAATCCGATATCTGTAGCTCCAGATATCCCTGTTTTAATGAGCAAAGGTCGGGCTGTACAGTACCTACGAAATTTTATTAAAAGTTGGGTTTGTGTTTTGGGCTTAAACCTTTTTAATTTGGGTTAAGTGGTGGATTAAACTCATAATCAGAAGGTTCTTAGGCTGAATGGAGCATTATGGGCCAAGGAAGGCTGATCCAAGGAAAGAAGCAAGGGTTTTGAAAACCCTGAGGCTTGGTGAGCCGCCGGCTGCCCATGGAAAAGGAAGGGGGCTGCAGCTGGTTTTTCCTCTGAATTATGAGCTTTAATGAGTCATTAATACTCTTTTCTTGGGCTGTATCAGATCTGAAACCAGAACCCTAGCCCACACAAGCCCTGGCCGCCACCTATAGGCAAGGATTAGAGTGAAATCCTTATTTTCTTACATGCAAAATAGCACCAGAAAATATTTCACGTAAACACCAACCAAACAAGCAAACCAGCACCCTTCCCCTTGCTCCTAAGAGGCCTCCACTCGTCAGCCTTGCACCACCAGCAGCCACCGCCCACCAAGAAGGAGGAGGAGACACGAGAAAGAGAGAAAAACCGCAAGGAAGGAGAGGAAACGCGAGAAGGAGAGGAAGCATGTGGAGGAAGGAGAATTTTGGACAGCAGAGGAAGCTCTTTCTATTCTTCACTTCTCTCCATCAAAATCCTACTTCTTTTCATCTAAATTCATTCAAAACCCGAGGTAAGGGCTGGTTCTAGGAATGGGTAGGTTCTTTAGGGAATATGCCATGAATTGCCATGAGAAACAACTTGAGTTTTGGACTGTTTTTGCATGATTTCCTGTACATGCTTGCTTGCTGGAATTTTTCTCTTGAAAAGCCATGAATATGATCCTCAAACGTTGTTTATGATCTGAATCTATGATTTTATGCGAGTTGCCATGGTATTTGTTAAGTTTTGTGCTATTTTGCACTTGTTATAACATGATCCTTGCTAAATGTTGGGTTCTGAAATTTTGAGTGGATATTTGGGTTGTTGGGGCTGTACCAAGATTTCCATGATCAAAGGGGAACGAAGGAAAATTATTTTTGAAAACCATAGAGCCATGGGAGTTTCGCTGCCAGTTTCCTGTACTGGACAGCGGACTTCAGAGCCCATTTTTACCTGTTTATGGTCATCAAATGAAAAAGTGATTAAAATGAAAGTTGTAGATTTTCGAAATATCTTTCCAGATATATAAAAATCATAATTTTTGGTTTAGTAATGTGATCTGGGGGTCGTGTTTAGTAACTGTCACACCTGTTATTTTTCCTGTTCCGGACAGTTAGCTTTAAGGCCTAATATCACATAATTCTGGGACTCAAATGAACAAGTGTGTAACTAGAGAGTTGTAGATATTTAAAATAGCTTTCTAGAAAGGTATCATACGTGATTTTTGGTTGAAAGATGCATTCTGTGGCTCTATTTTTGTGAAAGTTGTTTCTGCTGTCAATATGTTGAAGTTGCGATGATATATTATGCATGAGTGAATGTTCTTGCGTTCCTTTACGTGGATTATATTTATTTTCTCAGTTAATGGTTCAAGGGTCGCTCACCTAGCCGTAATTCCCTTGTAACCCGTGAATGTTGTGTTGTGAAGGTTGTTTTATAAAGAGTATGATAAGACTCTAGGATTGACTTTAGAGACTTAACAAAGAGAAAAGTGTAATAAACTCGCTTGCAAGTAAATGTGAATAATTTGGACATAGGTTAGGTAGACTATGGTCCATGAGAACGATGGTACCTTGCACGCGAGGGAGTTATTTGGGTTGACTGCGGTCTCCCGTGAACCTTGTGGGCCGGTGTGGCTTCACGTGATTTGGTTGACTGTGGTCACCGTGAACTTTTGTGGATCATTGCGGCTCCACGTGATTTGGTTGACTGCGGTCACCGTGATAACCGTGCCTCTGCGGAAGCACGAAGATGGCCATGGAAGTTTTGGTGGGTTGTGTGAAGTGAGATTCCGTTAGTAACTCACTCTTTCCCATAAAAGACATATAATGTACTTATATTATATATGTTGTTGTTGATTTTGTCATTATCATTCTTTTTGTTGGACCTGACCCTGCTTGTTTGCTATGTGTTTATTTGGGGGGGGGTAGATGGTCGTGAAGATAATGGCGACGACTCATTCTTGGGAGTTGATGCTACGTGACGAGCCACTACCGGATGACGACTACACTTCTGATGAAGAGGAAGAAGTTAAAGAGGAAGGGGCCAAGGATATGGTTGGGTTGTGAGACATCCATTTTTCTTTTGGGTTGAGAGTACCGAGTTTTGGAAGTATTGAGCCATTACTTTATTTTAGTTGAGATAGTTTAACTTGATGTAATTTACTTTGTAGTTTTCTTCCGGATATTTATTTCATACTCTTTTCAATGATTAATAAAGTTTGAGGTTTAGGTTGATGTTTATTTCCGCAAGTTTGAAATGGTTAAGTTTCGAGAATTTTGTAAAATTGAACTTTTATCATTAATTCAAGATTAATAAGTGAATCGACGAAAACTCTTTATGAAAATTGGTTAATTAGTTACTGTGTAACACTCGAGAAATCGGGGCGTTACACTGTTCCATGATGTCGAGTCTGGACGAGCTTGACTGAGTAGAGCTGGAAGGAACATTCTGAGCAGCTTGAGGAGCTGGAATGGAAGCAGAAGCAGCAGGAGTAAACACTACTGGTGCAAGTGCTTTGCATCTAAGGGCTTCAGCCTCAGCTTCAAGTCGTTCTGCCTCTAATCTTGCTTGTTCAGCTTGAGCTGCTGCTTGACGTGCAACTTCTTCTGCCTGTTCTTTCTTTCTTTTGGCCTCTTCAATAGCTGCAAGAAGCTTATGTCTTTGTTCTTGTTCATGAAGAGCCACCCTTCTTGCAAACCTTTGCTTTGCAGCCTGGATCCTCTGATCCCTTTCAGCAATGAGAAGACTCATCATAGCAGGAACCTGAGCAACTAACCAAGTACTCAGATTATCCCATTCCTCAGCAACAGAGTCAGGACTCTCACTCAGATCAGTATGTCCTTTGACGTTGCGAATCATCAGTAAAGCTTCATAATTAAACACACTGATGCACTCAGACAGGGAGGTTGGTCTTAGGTGAGTGTAGGGAATGATGGATAGGTTGGGTTCAGGAGAGGTTGGATGGTTGCTGCTGTTTGCCTCAGAGACACCTTGAGGAGAACCAATGTTAAACATTTGAGCATTTGGTTCAGAGGTTCCAAGGTGAGGTTCAGAGGTTTCAACCAGAGGATGTGGTGACTTAACCGAGGAGTGGTTAGACACAGATTGTGCTGGTTCTGGTTGAACTGGCTCTTGTTGCACAGGGTCAGGTTGAGCCTGTTGAGCCAAAGGGTCTGCCTCATGTAAGGGATTGGCCAAGATAGGTTCATCTGGGTCAACTAGACGTTCGGGTCTAGGTCCAAGATATCTCCTAGGGCTTGGACAGGTGAGGTAATACTCTTCTAGGGTAGACACCTTTTCTTTTCTAACCTCCATGAATTTTCTAATGGATTCAGAGTTGTTGGAGGGGGAGGAGTCAGCAACATTGATTGGGAAAGAGACAGGAGTAAAGACACTTGATGAATCTGTATCAGTGGTTCTGGCAGCCAGACGTTCTGAAGCTCTGGGGACAGAGTGATCAGAAGTTCTGGATTCAGGTTCTGGTTGGTTAAGTTCTGGTTGATCAGAGATGATGGGTTCAGAAGTTAATGGGTTGTATTGGATGGTGATAGGTGAGGTTGGATCAGAGGGTCCGGTAGGTTGGTTCTGAAGCATATTCCAGAGAGGTGCTTCATTTGGAGAAGGTTGGAAAAATGAAGACCTTGGTGAATTGGGTGGTGAAGTGGTTTGTGTGGCTGGTTGGGACTCTGGGATAGGAGTGAGTGGGTTGGAGGTATGTTTCAGCATAGCAGAGATGGGAAGTGCATCAAATGTATCTAAATCATCATCAGAAGCAATAGCAGACTTACTTGATGATCGTGCTGAAGACCGAGTCACTCTGACAGGAGTCTCAATCCTTCTGATCACTTGAGCAGCAGGTTCCACCCTTGTAGGATTTACCACAAGTCTGACTTGTTTCTTCTTCTTCTTGAGAGGAGAAGGACCACCATCATTATCACCATCATTACCATCATCTGGCTTGTTGGTTTCATCATGTTTCCTCTTTGGCTGGTCAGCCTTCTTCTTCTTCTTCTTAGGGCCATCATATTCCTCAGAGGATTCTTCTAAGACCATCTTCCTCTGAACTTTCCTCTTGCGAGGAGAGTCAAACTCTTGAGCTGACGGCAGTCTTCGGAAGAATTCATCTAGATCAATTTCAAAGCCTTGAGCCCTTAGGTCTTCAACATAGCACCTAATAGCTTCAGGGTTGTCAGCCTGTGTCCACAGAGGATAGTCATTCAGAGGCACCCTTCTCTTTCTGATTTCAGAAGATGTATCTTCATGAGCTGGGGCAATTTTCTTCTGGACTAACCCCATCTTCTTCAGAGAATTTGCAGTGAAGACATCACTAACAATGGTGGTTAAATCCTCTACACATCCAGCATTGATAAGATCTTGCACCAGGTTGCTCTCAATGAAGAGATCTGATAGCAACCTCCCAAAAGGGATATACTTGATTGCTGACTTGATGGAGACAGTGGTTCTGGACTTCTTGATACACTCCTTTAAGTAAGTGAACAGGAAGTAGGGAAGGCAGATCTTCTGCTTGGCTTGGATGAAGAACAGCATCGCCTTCTGGCTGAAATTGATGTAATCTGGGGAACTGCCCTTTGGCCTCTGGTTGATACAGTGCAGCAGAATCTTGTGCTAGATTCTGAGCTTGGGATGAAGATCCAACACCTTGTAATCAGTTTTTCCCGGTTTGTATGTGGTGTACAGGGCCTTGTTGGTCTCATCCTTCATTTTGGGTTTCAGCTTCGATTCAGTGAGTTGAAATCGATACCCATGTGCAGTCTCTGCACCCAGTAGGTTCACAAATGACTTCTCTGTAATTGTGATCCTCCTTCCAAGAATGTGGGATACCACCTGAGTGTCATCGCAGTCAGCGTGCTTCCAGAATTCCTTGATCAATTTATCGTACACTGGTCCTCGAAGCCTGTTGAAGTAATCTTCCCAGCCTTGAACACGGACTTCAGGACGAAGATCATACCCATTTACAGCAAGATTGTCGAGGTCGAATCTCCATTCTGCCAATACTTGAAGTTCTTCAGGAGCATACACACAATGAACGGCACAGCCCCGTTCTGCAATCGGAATGACTCACTCTTGAGCTTGACCTTGACTAGGAGCTTCAGGACCCATTTGGCCTGTAGCTTGACCCACTACCATGTGAGGGAAACTTGTTGCTTCAGCGGCTTCATTTCTGGTTTGTCTCACCATTGTTGGAGCGGATGAAGATTTGGGTAGAAGATGAGGGTTGAAGATGAATAGAGAGCGAGAGAGAGATCGTGGGAAAGCGGTTTTGAAAAATACAGATGAGAGAGAGTAAAAACCGAAAGTGTAGGAGATCGTGTGTGTATAGTGGGTTTTGTCAAATAACCGTTGTTGATTCAAAAAGCATTTTAAGATCAACGGTTGAAAATTAAAGACATGATAGTAACAGTAAATACACATATCACACACAGGAGAGAAGCACATCTACACTTATCATGACAGACTGTCACAGGGGCACAAGGAACTATGCATCAGAGATACTGACACACGTGTTACTGTCTCAGCTTCAGAGTCAGCACCAATGGGTACATACACTCTGATGGAGTTACCTTATGGACTAGACATCTTCTGATCAAGAAGTATCATAGTCAGAGGTTCTTATCCATCTTCACTCTGGACAAAAGTCCATATTTAGATTTTTCAGAATAAAATTAAATCTATCCTCTGCTAAGGGCTTTGTAAAGATATCTGCCTATTGATGGTCAGTATCAACAAACTTCAGAAGAAGTACGCCCTTTTGTACATAATTTCTAATAAAGTGATACTTTACCTCAATGTGTTTTGCCCTTGAATGTAAGATAGGATTCTTACTCAATGATATTGCAGCAGTGTTATCACAATAGATTGGGATATTGCTCTCAAAGATCTGATAGTCCTCCAGCTGATGTTTCATCCAGAGCATCTGAGTGCTGCATATTGCTGCTGAGATATATTCTGCCTCTGCAATTGATAAAGCAATTGTTGATTGCCTCTTGCTTGCCCATGAGACTAAATTGCTTCCCAGAAATTGACAATTTCCAGAAGTGCTTTTTCTCTCTGTTCTATCTCCAGCATAATCAGCATCACAATAACCTGAAAGCTTATACTCTGATGTTTTCTTATACATCAAGCCAAGGTTAGTGGTACCTTTCAGATACCTTAGGATCCTCTTAACAGCAGTTAAGTGGGTTTCCCTTGGATCTGATTGGAAACGAGCACATAAGTGAACACTAAATAATATATCTGGCCTAGATGCGGTTAAGTATAGAAGTGAACCTATCATACCACGATAGAGCTTCTGACATACTTTACCACTTTCATCTTCTTTCTCCAGAATGCATGTAGGATGCATTGGAGTCTTGGCCACTGTAGATTCCAGCATATTGAATTTCTTCAGAAGTTCTTTGGTGTACTTGCTCTGATGGATATATGTTCCTTCTGGTGTTTGATCAACTTGTATTCCCAGAAAGTACTTGAGTTCTCCCATCATACTCATCTCAAATTCAGCCTGCATCATCTTAGAGAATTCTTTGCATAGAGATTGATTAGCAGAACCAAATATAATATCATCAACATAAATTTGCACAATTAAGATATCATCTTTGTAAGTTTTGCAAAAGAGAGTTGTATCTACTTTACCCCTTACAAACTCGTTATCCAGAAGGAATGAGCTGAGTCTCTCATACCATGCTCTGGGAGCTTGCTTCAGACCATAGAGTGATTTCTTCAACTTGAAGACATGATCTGGGTTCTTCTCATCTTCAAAGCTTGGGGGTTGATGAACGTAGACTTCCTCTGATATGAATCCATTTAAGAAGTCACTCTTAACATCCATCTGATGTAGAATTATGTTGTGATTTACTGTGAAGGAGATCAACAGTCTGATTGCTTCTAGTCTTGCTACTGGAGCAAATGTTTCTGTGTAGTCTATTCCTTCCTGCTGGCTGTAGCCTTGAGCAACTAGCCTTGCCTTGTTTCTGACTACTTCTCCTTTCTCATTCAACTTGTTTCTAAATACCCACTTGGTTCCGATGACATGGAGGCCTTTGGGTTTTGGCATTAAAGTCCATACGTCATTCTTGGTGAACTGATCTAGCTCTTCTTTCATTGCTAGAATCCAGCCTTTGTCCTCAAGAGCTTCATCAACTGATTTTGGCTCAATGAGAGACACAAGTCCCTTCAGGCTCAGAAGAGTCTCTTCTGAAGGTTTGAGCATAGACCTGGTTCTGACGGGAGCATCTTTGTTGCCAATGATCAGTTCTTCTGGATGAGAAGCAACTATTCTTTTCTTCTTCTGAAGTTGATCAGAAGATGTTGAAACATCTTCAGATGCTTCTGCCTCTGGAGCAACATCCTCTAGGCTTTTCATTGGTTGATTTGCTTCTGAACAATCAATGCTTAAATCTGCAAATCTTTCAAACAGCTTTGACTTTTCTGAGCCAAGCTTATCATCAAATCTAATCTGGATAGATTCCTCAACAGTTTGATGTATAATATTATAAATTCTAAAACCTTTAGATCTTTCAGAATAACCAAGAAAATAACATTTTAAAGCTTTAGAATCGAATTTACCCAATTGCTCCTTAGTGTTGAGCATGAAGCAAGTACTTCCGAATGGATGGAAGTAAGAGATGTCAGGTTGTCTTCCTTTGCATAGCTCATAAGGAGTTTTCTCCAGAATTGGTCTAATGGAGATTCTGTTCTGGATGTAGCAAGCAGTGTTGATTGCTTCTGCCCAGAAGTGCTTGACCATACTAGATTCTTGCATCATGGTGCGAGCCATCTCCTGAAGTGTTCTGTTCTTTCTTTCAACAACTCCATTTTGTTGGGGAGTGCGAGGACAGGAGAAGTTGTGAGAGATTCCTTGAGAGTTGAACAATTCTTCAAAAGCTTTGTTTTCAAATTCTTCACCATGATCACTTCTGACAGTAATCACTGAGGTTTGGAACTCCTTCTGGACTTGAGTAATGAAGTTGGTAAATATAGTATGTGTTTCATCTTTATGCCTTAGAAACTTTACCCATGTCCACCTGCTATAGTCATCTACAATAACTAACCCATACTTTTTTCCTCCAATGGATTCAGTTTTCACTGGTCCAAAGAGATCAATGTGAAGTAGCTCAAGGGGCCTTGTTGTAGATACCACATTTTTTGCTTTAAAAGGTTTCTTGGTGAATTTTCCCTTCTGACAAGCTTCACACAGAGCCTCTGATGAATATTTCAGACGAGGCAATCCTCTGACGAGATTTAGCTTGCTGAGTTGAGATATCTTCCTGAGGCTTGCATGTCCTAGGCGTCTGTGCCATATCCATTGCTCATCATTTACTGACATGAGACACTTGACCTTCTGAGATAGCAGTTCAGAAGATTTGATTTTGTAAATATCATTTCTTCTCTTTCCAGAAAACAAGACAGTTCCATCAGTTTGACTGACAGCTTTGCAGCCGGTTTGATTAAAGATTACATCATAACCTTTGTCAGCAATTTGACTTATGGAGAGCAAGTTATGCAATAATCCTTCCACCAGAAGTACATCATTGATAACTGGAATTTTTCCATCTCCTATGGAACCTTTTCCAACAATTTTTCCCTTCTGGTTTCCTCCAAAGCCAACGTCTCCCCCTGACTTAAGCGGTACAAGCTTTTGGAATATAGACTTTATGCCCGTCATGTGTCGCGAGCATCCACTGTCCAGGTACCATGATAGGTGTCTTAACTAAGCTGCATAAGATGTCTGCAACAGGGATAATCATTGTCTTAGGTACCCATATCTTGGGTCCTTTCTTGTTAGTTTTCCCAGAAGTTCTTGGAACTTTGGGTGCAACAGGTGGATAATGCATAGGAACTCGATTGTAATACTTAGACATGTCAAGTTTAAACTTTCCCTTAGGTTTTACCACTTTCGGTGTAACCTTTTCTGGGATGATAGTGCCAGCGGGAACAAAATGCTTATGCAAAGGTTCGCGTTTGGGCTCAGATGACTCATCTCTCATGGATTGAGAGTAGCCAAGGCCGCTGTTCCCATTTTTGCTTATGCCATAGATCATTGAAGCCATAAGACTTCTATCTATGCCCTTGGCAAGGAACCTTTGAAACGCTTTCTCGTATTTTGTCTCATACTTAACGTCAGATGATGCAAGTTGATCTTCTAGCACAGCATTCTTAGAACGAAGAACATTGTTATCATTAACCAGAGTATAGTTTTCTTCCATGAGTTCAGAGACTGACTTCTCGTGAACTTCTGAGGGACTCATTTTAACAACATGTTTCTTTTTAAGTTCTCTATATTTACTTACTAGAATATCATGTTTCTCCATTATTTCAGATAAAGCAGTTCTTAGCTCAGATGGAGAAAAATTAGAGAATACCTCATCGTCATTTTCTGAGTCTGAGTCATCATCTGAGGCTTCAGCATCTCTGCTGGTGGTAGCCATCAGAGCCTCCACAGCTCCATCTTCTTCTGACTCAGCTTCATCAGAGTCAGTTGCATCAAAGGTCACGAGAGCTTTCTTCTTGAAGACTCTTCTTGGTTTCTTGTCCTTATTTAGCTTGGGACAGCCACTCTTGTAGTGTCCAGATTCCTTGCACTCGAAGCAAGTGACTTCCTTTGCAGATGATTTCTTCTGACCAGATGAAGACTCATATCTTCCTGAACTTTTCTTTGGTCCTTTTCCTTTGTTGTGTCTGTTCCTCTAGAGTTTGCTTAATCTCTTTGTGAAAAGAGATAGCTCTTCATCTTCAGACGCATCTGATAGCTCTTCAGAGGAATCTTCCTCTTGTGCCTGATAAGCTTTCGCTTTGTCAGACTTTGACTTAAGAGCAATAGATTTGTCTTTCTTTTGCGGCTTGTCCTCTTTGAGTTCAATCTCATGGCTTCTGAGATGACTCACAAGTTCTTTAAGCTTCAACGAGTTTAGATTCCTGGAGAGTTTTAATGCAGTGACAAACGCTCTCCACTCCTTAGGCAAACTTCTGATGATCTTCTTGACATGATCGCCAGTAGAGTAACCCTTGTTTAGCACTCTGATTCCAGCAATCAGAGTTTGAAACCTTGAGTACATCTCCTCAATGGTTTCACCAGATTCCATCTTAAACTGCTCATATTGTTGTATGAGAGCAAGAGCCTTGGTTTCCTTGACTTCTTCATTTCCTTCATGCGTCATGACCAAGGAATCAAAGATGGATTTTTCCGTTTCCTTGTCAGAGATCTTCTCATACTCAATATATGATATTGAGCTGAACAGCATAGACTTCGCCTTGTGATGATCCTTGAAACGCTTCTTTTGAACGTCAGTCATTTCCGAACGAGGGATCTTCATTCCTGAAGCATCTACTGGATCAGTATAGCCTTCAATGACCATATCCCAGAGATCTGGGTCCGTGCCAAGGAAATAACACTCTATTCTATCTTTCCAGTACTCAAACTTTTCACCATCAAAGATTGGTGGTCTGAGTTGATTGTTGTTGTTGTCAGCGGAAGTATTGGCTTGGGCCATAGTTGGTTTTTCACACAAGTTTCTGGATCACTGAACACTGTTAGGTGTTTAAATCAGAACCGGAGCTCTGATACCAATTGAAGGTGTGAAAAACGGTAGAAAGGGGGGGTTTGAATAACGTTTTCAAGATAAAATATCTACCTTAAAGATTTTGGCAAATCTTTCAAGAACAAATAAGTGCTTAAGATGAGAGATAGAAAAGCACACAAAGATTTTATCCTGGTTCACTTGATTAATCCCTCAAGCTACTCCAGTCCACCCGTTAAGGTGATTTCTTCCTTCTTAGAATGAAGGCAATCCACTAATCAGGTAAATGTTACAACTGCACTTGAACCTTCAAGTGACTAACAATACACTGACTTAGCTTACACTAAGATTCACTCTCTTAGTCTTCTCTAGGATCCGATCAACCTTGATCTCCTAAAGGTAACTAAACAACTGTTTAAGAAAGAAAGTTTACAAGAGATTTGCTTCTAAAAAGCTAGTCGTAAACACAATGAGTTCAGGTGAAAGAATGCTTGGAAAGTTTTTGTTCTAGCAACGAACATTGAAGAAAGGTATAGTACCTAGAGAGTGGAGAATTGTGCTAGAGAGAGAATGCTGAATTTCATGTATGATTTCATCAAATGAGCCAAAAGTCCTCTACAATTGGTAGCTCCCCCTTATTTATAGAGTTTGGGCACTATCTCTTGGGCCAATTGGGCCTCCGAAGCCAAGGCCCATCTTAAGGTTAGGGCCCTGCCCCGGGGCGGGCTACATGCTAGGCGTTGCCCCTCTAGGGGCTCGCCCAGTCCACTAGTCCACAAGACACCGAGCTTGAAGTATGAGAGCTAAGTGTGTCTTTTAAATGCCTTTACATATGTCCTATAATACACTGGGATTTGAGCTGCCAACAAGGCTTAAGAAAAGAAAAGCAAACTACGTCGCCAACATGGCATGGGCAAAAGGAAACTAGCATCTTTAGTCATCCAGTCCACTGACTTGGCGAGCAACCTGAGCTGACAAGTCCACAAGTCCAGAAGCGGCGAGCGACCTGAGCCGACAAGTCCACAAGTCCACAAGCGGCGAGAGCGATCGCTCCGTACTGGCGGTCAGCTGGAACAGGTGCATGATCGTCTACCGGCGGGAAAGGTGGCAGGCATTGGTCACGTGTCGATCACCCAAACGTTGATTGGCAGTATTCCCGGCGAGCGGCTAAACTTTGTTGCTGGTATCACCTATCGGGCGATGATGTTTAGCTATTATAGTGGCGAGGCCTTTCGCGCTTTCCCCTATTTCAAAAACCCTTCGAATCCTCAACTGCCCCACGTGATGCGTCAATTACATCAATTTCCCTCTTTCTCCGGAAACGTCACTTCACTTTTCATAACCGTCCCATCGTGCGCAATAACTCCCCATTACACGCAACCCACTTCCCCAAAAACCATCATGACTTCCAACCTTCCACACGCGTCCAACACGCGTCACCCCTCCAGACTCCCCCCTTTCCCTATAAAAACCCTTCTTCCCTACAATCATCCCTTTCCGAAACCCCTCTTTACCTCCCTAATCGCTTACTAGACTCCTTCTGCCAACTTCCGTTCCGGAGCCATCGCTTATCACCCCTTCCGCTACCCACTCTTCACATCTTACTCCGGTGAGTCTTACTGCCCTTATCTTTGCATCATATACATACTCATCTTCTCCTGTCTTTCACTTCGCTGGTTTCTAAAATGGCTTCAAACCCTACCTCCCCTAATCACTCCACTTCCTCCTCCGAAAGCGACCCTGATTCCACCGCAGCCGGCGGCCTCCGTTTAGAGGTCCCGGAGATCCCTGCTTACCGGCTAAAAACCTTTGCCACTCTGCCCCTTCCAGTCCAAGTAGCCCCCAAACATGAGGCCATAGACCAACCTTCCATCTTCCAAGATAGAAACCTCATTGTGGAATTCGTGGGTTCCTTAGGTGGCTTGTCTAATGATGACGAGTTTAACGCCAAACTCAGGATCTGGATTTGCCTTCCTGAGGACCGCCCCTGGGCTCACAAGCTAGACGGCAACGTAAAGAGATCTCACTTTTTCTTTGCGTACGAATACATGTTTAGCGAGCTTGGAATCAGGCTCCCTTTTTCGCCTTTTGTCCAAACCGTCCTCCGCGACATCAATGCGGCGCCCTGCCAACTTCACCCCAACGCTTGGGCCTTCATTCGATGCTTTGAAATCTTATGCGCCGCGGTTGGCATCGCCCCATCTCCCACCAGTTTCTTCTACCTCTACGATGTTGACCCCAAATCCATCAAAAACAAAGGATGAATTTCCTTAAAGGCTCGGGCCGGCCAGAAGTGCCTGAATCCCCACAAAAGTAACGCGAAAACCTCCTTCGCACGGAAGTACTTTCGCGTGGCGGTTCACCCCGCCTATCCGGAGGCCTTCACCCTTAGGGACGGGACCGCCCTTTTCCCTCTTTACTGGACGGAAAAGCCCAATGGGATTACTGATCCTTCCGAGGAATCCTTGTCCGCCAACGACAAAGCTTTTCTGAATCTCCTTGCCCCACTCCCCATCCTTGACTGCTCAACAGTCCTTGAGGGCGCTGGCTCCTCAAGGACTCCCAAATACTTAGGTCGTCCATGGCTTACTTTTATTATCGACATTTTCTTTCTCGCCTCTTATGTTGTTACTGATGTTTTTTCATTGTTGCAGAAGATATGAACTTCACAAACGCCGAACTCCTGAAAGCCCGCGAGAGGAGAATGGCTCGCTTTTCCCCAAAGTTCAACGCTGAGGGCGACGTGAAAAAGCGGGGCGGTGCCGAGAACCAAGGTGAGGGTGTCAAAGCCCCTAAGAGGAGAAAATTGGTCAAAGCCTCCTCCGTCGCCGGCCCTTCCAACCCTGGCGCTCAGCCCACCACTGCCGCTGCGTCTAAAGGCAAAAGTGTTGCTAAAGCCTCCGCCGCCACAGCTACCGAGACAATCACTGTCCCGACCCCCAAATCCACTACCGCGGACGTGGCCTCCGCAGCCGCCGCCAAGTCCACTACTATTGGCGCTACAGCTGCTTCCACCGGCGCTACAACTACCTCTGCCGGTGCTACAACTACCCCTGCTGATCAGTCGCCAACTGCCAACATCTCCCAACCCTCAGCCGTTGAGAAATCTGCCACTGCTAATGCCACAACAGCCGCGGCGTCGTCTGATGCTCCTGCCGGGGAGAACATGAAAGAAAATAAAACCCCCCAGTCCCCCCCTCGCCAGGACGCACCTCCTAGCCCACCCCCAACAGATGATGGGTGCCCCGCGTCTTCTCCACCTCGCCGCGAAGAGGGATCTTCTGATGTCGCCGCTACCCAGATCGAGCGAGCTCCTGGTAAAGAGAGCGGTTCCTCCAACTACTTCCACATGCTTCCCAACGCCATTGAACCTTCCGAATTCTTGCTTACCGGCCTCAACCGCGAAGTCATAGAGAAAGAAGTCTTGAGTCGGGGCATTAATGAAACCAATGAGGAAACTCTTGCTTGTCTCCTGCGCGCTGGGTGCATCTTTGCCCATGCGTTTGAGAAGTTCAACGCCGCCACCGCCGAAGCCGAGCGGTTGAAGGCCGAGAGCGCTCAACATCAAGAAGCCGCCGCTGCTTGGGAAAAGCGCTTCGACAAACTGGCGACGCAGGCAGGAAAAGACAAAGTTCTAACCGACAAGTTGATCGGCTCGGTGGGAATTAAAATCGGCAAACTGGAGGATCAGCTGGCGTTGATGAAGGAAGAAGCGGATGACCTTGATGCAAGTCTTCAAGCTTGCAAAAAGGAAAAAGAGCAAACTGAGAAGGACCTGATCGCCAGCGGCGAAGCGCTGGTTGCCAAGGAGTCGGAGCTCGCAACATTGCGCGCTGAGCTGGAGTTAGTGAAGAAGGCGCTGGCGGAGCAAGAGAAAAAGTCTGCCGAGTCCCTGGCCCTGGCGAGGTCTGACATGGAGGCGGTGATGCAGGCCACATCTGAGGAAATCAAGAAAACGACCGGCGCTCACGCCGAGGCCCTCGCCACGAAAGATGCCGAGATTGCTCCCCAACTGGCAAAAATCAAAGTGCTCGAGGAAGAGCTGGCGACGGAGAAAGCCAAAGCCACTGAGGCGAGGGAACAAGCTGCTGACATTGCCCTTGACAACCGCGAGCGCGGTTTCTTCCTCGCCAAAGATCAGGCCCAACATTTGTACCCGAACTTTGATTTTAGCGCCATGGGAGTAATGAAAGAGATAACCGCTGAAGGACTGGTTGGTCCTGACGATCCTCCCCTGATTGACCAACACCTCTGGACAGCGACTGAAGAAGAAGAGGAAGAGGAAGAAGAAGAAAACAATGAATAATGTAATTTTTAAGTCATTTAGCTTTTACTGTCCCTTTGTAGTATACTTTTCCGCCATTCATCTATGTTTAAGCAACCCTTCGCCATAGCTTTTCATATCGCCGTTGGCTATTTTGTAAATCATGTTGGAATACTTTCGCCGTACATTTTTTGGTCGCCGCCTTTTTATTGCTTAAAAAATTTAAGAATGAATTCCATGAATGAATTTCATAGCTTAACGCCCCACCACGCCGGAGTAATAAAATACTCAATATCCTGAATGTCCAAGCACTCGCCTTCCACCTTATTCATTCGCCGACCTTATATCTTGCGCTATTTTTTCACGCGTCATATGATTGAATTACGCCTAACGACTTCGTGCATTAATTTAACTAGGACTTGTTGCTTGGTATTCCACCACCAAGACTTTAGACGTTTCCCCCAAAGGAAGAAACAACCTCCATTCTTGAGGGCTTCGCCCGGGGCTTTGCCCGCTCGGGGCTTACAATGCTTGGATCCCAATGGCCATTTGGGAGTCCCAAGACTTTTGCCTAGTTAACGGTGCTCGTCGTATTCTGGCGAGACTTATCCAGCACATCGTTTACGGGACAGGCGATCACATCAGACTTTCCGGGGGGTGATTCCCAGGCATCAAAGGCCATTTGTGGAATCACCGCCACCTTCAGGGTTCCAGCAGGCCCCTTTGGGGATCAAGCCTGTCCCTCTTAGTGATCTCCGTAATTCTTTATGTCGATCGGTAATTCCGATCGTCAGGGAATCCCTGGAGTTTTTGGACACGAATTTCGTGAATTTTCGTTTTATTTTATTGATGGAGCGCCTCATTAAAAAACTCCTTTCGGAGAAGAAGAGCACGCTTTGTTATTGCAATACATTGGAGAATTTGAAAACACTTTTCAGAAAATTTCAAAGATATCTGGCTCCGGCGACTCCGCCTTGTTCGCTTTCTCGCCTGCGATCAACTATAATAGTAACGCAAGCTCAAACCATTGAACGACCGAGGTAGCCGCCTTCCATCAAGCTCTTCTAAGTGATAGGACCCATTACCAAGAACTTTAATAATGCGGTAGGGCCCTGCTGTTGAACTTTGCCGCCACGCGCTGCTTCATCGCTGTTTCCCGAATGTGCGCCTCGTCACGCGTTTCCTACAAAAGGTCCAACTCCGCCGCCATATTGGCTTGATTCTCCCCTTCAAAATCTGGCTGGGTTCGCCATGTGAAGTTGTCAATCTCCACTGGCAACATAGCATCAACCCCATAAGTCATTCTAAAGGGGGTTTCCCTTGTAGTGAATTGCACAGTGGTGTTTTATGACCATAGCACCACCGGAAGTTTTTCCAGCCAGGCTCCCTTAGCCTCCTTGAGCCGTCGCCTTAATCCACGCAGGATTACCCTGTTCGCAGATTCCACTTGCCCGTTTGCTTGCGGATGCTCCACAGAGGCAAACCTCATCTGTATGCCCATTTCCCTGCAAAATTCTCTAGTTTGGTTGCTTGAAAACTGGGTCCCGTTGTCGGATACGATCGCCCTTGGGATCCCGAACCTGCAAACAATTCGCTTCCAGTAGAAGTTGACTATCTTCGCAGAGGTTATTTTGGCCAGGGGCTCGGCCTCAATCCATTTAGTGAAATAATCCACCGCTACCAATATAAACTTCATTTGTGACCTGGCGATCGGAAAAGGCCCTACTAGATCCACCCCCCACATGGCGAAGGGCCATGGGGCGCTCATCGTTACCAGCTCCTTTGGCGGTGCCTTAGATAAATCAGCAAACACTTGACATTTTTTGCATTTTTTCACAAAGTCCATGCAGTCTTTCCTAAGGGTGGGCCAGTAGAATCCCGCCCTCAACACCTTCCAAGCCAAAGATCTCCCCCCAATGTGGCTTGCGCACACTCCCTCGTGCACCTCAGACATTATCGCCTCGTATTTTTCCGGCGGTACGTATTTTAACAATGGGGCCGAAAAACCACGGCGATACAAATGTCCGTTGATGAGAGTATAGTGGCTCGCCTCCCGCCGTTGTTCCTTCGTGCATTGCTCCACTTCCGCTGGGTCCCCCGCCAAGATTGACAATATAGGTCCCATCCACGTCGCTCCCCTGTCCACGCATGCCATGAGCTCGCCTTCAATGCTGGGGAACGCCAGCGTTTCCTGAATCACACTTCTATTGTTGCCGGGCTTCCGCGTGCTCGCCAATTTGGCCAACGCGTCCGCCCGCTGGTTTTCAGTCCGAGGAACATATTCCACCACAACCTCTTGAAAAAGTGTCATCAAATATCGCACTCGCTCTAGGTACTTGATCAGATTAGGATCTTTGACCTGGAAAGTGCCCTTCACTTGGTTCTCCACCAACTGCGAGTCCGTTCTTATCAACAAGCTTCCAATCTTTACTTCACACGCCAACTTCAACCCGGCGATGAGAGCCTCATACTCTGCCTGGTTGTTTGTGGCCTTGAACTCGAATTTCAGCGATTGTTCCAGTACTAGATCTCCTGGTCCTTCCAACGTTACTCCCGCGCCACTGCCACTGCTATTGGAGGATCCATCTACAAAGAGAGTCCACTGAGTGTCTACTCTTTCAAACCGATCTGGGGTCAATTCCACCACAAAATCAGCCAGCGACTGTGCGCCAACATTGCCTCGTTTATCGTATTGCAAACCATATTCGAACAATTCAACCGACCAGGCGACCAATCTGCCTGACAAATCCGGTTTTTGCAACACTTGTCTCAGGGGTAAATCCGTTCGCACCCTTACTGGAAAACTCTGAAAGTAAGGTCTTAACCGCCGGGCGGTGACGAGGACCGCCAATGCTGCCTTCTCGATTTTCTGGTATCTGACCTCTGCGCCCTGGAGTGTGTGGCTAACGAAATAAATGACTCGATGTTCGCCATCCACCTCCTGCAATATCACAGAACTCAGAGCACTATCACTCACAGCAAAATATAAGTGCAGCGGGTGCCCCTGCATTGGTTTTGACAAAATCGGCGGTGATGACAGGAGTTCTTTGAGGCGAACAAAAGCTTCCTCACACTCCGCTGTCCACTCGAATGCAGCTTTTTTTCGAAGACACTTGAAAAATGGGAAAGATCTATCGCCAGACTTAGGGAGAAAACGAGATAGAGCTGCTATTCGCCCGGTTAAACGTTGGACTTCTTTCACATTAGAGGGACTTTTCATCTGCTGAATCGCCTTGCATTTGTCCGGGTTTATCTCTATTCCCCTGGATGTGATCATGAATCCCAGAAACTTGCCACCCTGAACACCAAAAGAGCACTTCTCCGGGTTAAGGCGCATATTGTGCTTCCTGATCTCGCCGAATGCTTCTTCCAGATCTTGATGATGATCCAAACCACGTACTGACTTAACAATCATATCATCGACGTAAAATTCCATGTTTCTCCCCACCTGCCCAGCAAAAACCCTATCCATCAATCTTTGGTAAGTCGCCCCAGCGTTCTTTAGTCCAAACGGCATGGTGCGATAGCAATAATTGACTCTGGCGGTCATGAAAGCCGTTTTGTCCTCGTCTGCCGGGTGCATGCGGATTTGATGATAGCCAGAATAAGCATCCATCAAGCTAAGCAGTTCGTTGCCCGAGGCACCATCAACGAGGCTATCAATGCTGGGAAGGGGATACGAATCTTTTGGACATGCTTTGTTTAAATCTGTGTAATCTACACACATTCGCCACTTCCCGTTCGCCTTCTTCACCATTACGCTGTTCGCCAACCACGTCGGATACTTCACTTCCCTGATGAACTCTGCCGCCAGCAACTTGTCAACTTCCTGTTGAACCGCCTTTCCCTTGTCTCCTCCCAAGCGCCGCCTGAGTTGTGAAACTGGCTTGACACTTGGATTCAATGCTAATCGATGGCAGATGAAGTTTGGATCAATTCCAGGCATGTCTTTGCAGCTCCAAGCAAACAAATCTAAGTTCTCCCTAAGCAGCTTTGTCAGGCGCGTCTCCTGCTCTTCCGTCAGTCTGGTCCCAATCTTCAAAGTGCGATCGCCAAACTTCAGCGCCTTCGTGTCCTCAATTGGCGTGGGCCTGTTTACCCGCCCCTCGCCACGTGGGTCAAGATTTTCATCCGAAGCTTCAATTTCATAACATCTATGACCGACCAACGCACTCTTCTTGCCGTACAAGTTAAGGCAATTATTGTAACACTCCCTCACCATCTTCTGGTCCACCTTCAGCTTTCCAACCTTTCCACTGCTTAGCGGATACTTGACCGCCAAATGGGCTGTTGAAATTACAGCACAAAGGCGATTCAATGTATTCCGCCCAATAATGACATTGTAAGATGCCACCACCTGGAGAACCAGATACCTTACCTTCAAAACCCTGGCACACTCATCTTCCCCGAATATTGTGTCTAGATCAATGTATCCTCGCACCATTACTTGCTCCCCCGCGAAACCTACTAAGGTTCCCGCATATGGAGTCAGATCATTGTCAGTTAGTCCCAACTTGTCGAATGCATCACCATAGATAATATCAGCCGAACTACCCTGATCTAGGAGTACCCTTCTAACGTTGAAACTGTTCATTCTTAACTGCACTACGATCGGGTCATCCTTATGAGGCTTTATCCCCTCAAAGTCTGCCATCGAGATTGTTATGTCAGGGTGTACGAATCCAAAAGCGACCTCATGAACAGAATTAACCGCACGAACATGGCGTTTCCGCGCCGCATGGGTGTCGCCACCGCCGCCAAATCCCCCAGCGATGGTGTTTATGGTCCCGACCGGCGGTCCTGAGTGTTGAGCGAACGTGTCATCAGCTCCTCTTGTGGCGATAGCCGCTGATTCTTGCTTTTTCTTGCCCTTAGTGTCCACTCGCTCCTCTTCTCGCTTATGCGTTTTGTTGTGATCGCCGTTGTTGCGCCACTGGCCTTGGCGATTTCCTTGATATCCCGCCCGAATCAACTTATCAATTTCCCGCTGCAAAGTCCAGCAGTTGTCTGTGCCGTGCCCGGCGGACCGATGGAATTCACACCACTTCTTGAGATTGGCGTCCCGTGATTGATACTTAGGGGCCTCTGGCTCATCCACTAGATTTGCGCCCCTCGCCCCGCGGAGCATATCCGTTAACTCAGTATTCATTACCATGTCAGCTTCCTCCCGCTGGCGATGGGACTTGGATTGCCATGGCCGGCGTTGTTCATAATCATCACGCCGTGGATACAAATGCTCCTTGGTCGGCCTCAATGCCGCCTTCCCTTTATCTTGCCTTTGCTGCTTGCTATCCCCCTTATCTTCGCCATTCTTATCTTTTTTCGCGCCCTTGGGCGACGTGTTGCCCTTTTCCAACTTCGCGCGCTTTCTTTTGAAAGCGTCGTCCTCCTCATCAAGAATATAAGTGCTGGCGCGAGCACGCATCTCCTCCATCGAACGCGCCGGCTTACGTGTCAATTTGCTGTTCAACCCTCCCGGTAGCAAACCGTTTTTAAATGCTAGAGCACAAGCTCGAGGCTCCTCGTCCTCAACATTGACCGACACTGCGCTGTACCTTGCCATGTACTCTTTCAGTGACTCTCCTTCTTGCTGGCGAATATTATATAGGTCATTGATCGTCACCGGCTGATTCTTATTCGCCGAGAATTGCACTAGAAACTTGGATGAGAAGTCTCTGAAATTTGAAATCGATCCGCGCGGCAAAGTTGTGAACCACGCCATCGCCGTCGATTTGAACGTCGATGGAAACATCCTGCACTTCACCGCATCTGACGCCGCAGTTATCACCATCTTCGTATTGAAATACAGAAGATGATCCTTCGGATCGGAATCTCCGCAGTAAGAATCCAGAACTAACGTTTTCATATTATCCGGAATCGCCACACTCTCAACATCCTCCGAGAACGGACGGAACTCAGCCACGGAATCTGCTTCTCTGCTTCCATCGTCCCGCTGCTCGCGACGGTAGAAATCCAACTGAGCCTGTAGATGCTCATTCCTCTGTTGGATGTTGCCAATGATGCGCATCAGATGGCGCCATTGCTCCTGTGTCACCGCCAGTTGTTGCTCCGGAGCAGGTGAATTCTCTGGTGAGCGCTCCAGAGATCCAACCTGTGAAGGCGATGGAGGAGGTGGTGGTGACGGAGGAGGAGAAGGCGGTTGTACTCCCGCCGTTCGCACCGGAGAATCCAGGATCACACGATGAGGCCGCCGAGGCGGCGAAATTCGCTGTCGCACTGGTGAATGATGCTGCCTCCTGCGTCGAGTCTCCAACCAAACCAAGAACGATGCAAACTCGATCGGAAAACGAACACTGGTTATAGAATCAAAATCAAAAGACCAGAGAATTGCCTAATCACCAACAGAGATAACTTCCTGCACAATCAATCCACGTGAATGGGAGTAGAAAATTTACAGTCCCCACAGACGGCGCCAAATGTTCTAGCAACGAACATTGAAGAAAGGTATAGTACCTAGAGAGTGGAGAATTGTGCTAGACAGAGAATGCTGAATTTCATGTATGATTTCATCAAATGAGCCAAAAGTCCTCTACAATTGGTAGCTCCCCCTTATTTATAGAGTTTGGGCACTATCTCTTGGGCCAATTGGGCCTCCGAAGCCAAGGCCCATCTTAAGGTTAGGGCCCTGCCCCGGGGCGGGCTACATGCTAGGCGTTGCCCCTCTAGGGGCTCGCCCAGTCCAGTTTTGAGTATAGCTAGCGCGTATGTAATTCTTCCAACCGCATTCTTCAAACTTCAGCCTCTATTTATACTCCAAGGATTAGGGTTTGAACGCTGCATGGAAATGCTACCGTTGGAGGGCAGATCTGGAAATTCCAGCTTCTGCTGTGGCTGAGAACGTTAGGTAGGTCGTCAGGATGGTACAATTGCTTTTGTACTTTGAAAGTGACTTGACCTTTAAACCTAAGAGACTTCTGATCAAGGGAATGCTTCATGTTGGAACTTGTGAAGCCGGTTGATCAGAGTCAGAGGGAAAGCACAGATCCTCTGACCATTGTATCTTCTGATTCTGAACTCAGAGGGAAGTACATGGTCTTCAGAGTTTCTTGCTTCTGGACATCAGAGTTTCCACTACTCAGCTTCTGGGTCTTCAGAGTCTTCTACACCATCAGAACATCTGAACCTTCAGCGTTTCTTGGTTGTCAGAACTTCTGGATTATCAGAGCTTCTAGTGACTGAGTCCATGTCAGAGCTTGTATAACTTCAGATCTTCTGAAGCATTTCTAATGTTCATAAAGAACATAGATGTTGCAAAAGCGTTGCTTGGGTCACTCTTTATACACAGTGCTTCTGATTTGTGTGAGATTGAATTGAGGTCAGAGCCTGTGAATGGCACACTCAGAAAAACACGTTAGAGTACCATAATTGTTCATACTCAAAAGATAACTTGTAATCATCAAAACATAAGAGTTGTACTACTAGATCAAAACTTGATCTTACATGTTTTTCTATATTGTTTTAAATCCATTTAATATTTGTTGCAGATCTCCAAATAAATGATGAGGATTTGATGAACTTATGTTTGATTGAGATAGAGAAGGTGTTGAGAACCAATGTAAGGTCACTTAAAGAATGGCCTTGTAAGGCCCAAGTTTTAACGCTTTGGATAAGTGAATAAAATAAAAGAGTTTATTTGATTAAGATAAATTTGTGAAGGAAAAAGGTTCAGGAAAAGTCCAAGAATTTATCGAAAAACCGAAAGAGTTATAGCACGACTAACATACGCTTAATCCTAGGTCAAAGGTATTATTGAATAGTTAATTTACGCTTTAGGACACGATGGAAACTAATTCCAAAAATCCTCAGAGAAATGTTAGAACTTCTCTTTTCCGTCCTTAAACAATTATTTCGATGCGAAATCCTGGAAAGTACGAACGTCAAATTCCAATTCTCGGAAGTTTGCCGAAACGGAATCCCTGATAGTTCGAGAAACCTAAGATCGACAGACGATGAAGACTTTTTCTATTCGGAGCTGCAAATGAAGATTCCACCCGCGTTCTCCTATTTCTCTCATCATTCCTAATCTTTCTTCAGAAGGAAGTTTTCTCATCCGACGATCACTGCAAAAAGTAGTTTTTCGGGATAATCCGACTTACACCGACTTATTGCCGATTTTGGATCTTTTGGTTAATTCCAAGAATCCTGTTTTGAGTTCTGGAATTCTGTCGCCAGAACCTATCTTAGAATGCGCAGAGGAACGCGCAGGAAAAATCGGAATCGCAAAAAAATCTTTTTTCCGCTTTTTCCAAAACCTATAAATAGCTTGAAAATTAGATTTTTGCCAAAAAAATCACCCATTCCCTCCCCAAAAACCGTGAGCAGCTAGAGAGAAAGAGAGGATCCGGATTTTCGCGAATCTTTGCCCGTTTTCTTCACCGATCGTTGCTAATCGAAGACCTTGAGGTAGGTAAACTATATCTCGCTTCTGATCGTCAGATCTGTCGACTTTTTCTATGTTTTTCTGAGCTCAAAGTTTGGAGCTTTTTGTAAAATTGTCCAAATAGCTTGATTTCAGTGTCTAAACTTCTTCCCTGCATGCTCCTGAGCGTGTTCTGCGGATTAGATTTTGTCGAATGTCGACGAAATGCCGCCGGGATCAATTTTTACCTTAAATACCCATTTTTCGGCAAAGTCGCAACCTTTACGCGCTAATCTATCGACTTGGCTTAGTGCTAGTAGGATTTGTCGTCATAAACGTCGTTGTGGACGTCCCCATCCAATTTGTTTTTCAAAAATCCAATTTTGAAATTTTGAGCTAAAAATAATGACCAAACTACCCCTATATCAGTTTTCGATCCGAAAATTTTTCCGAGCCTAGAACCGTCTTAGTTACGGCTTATGTTAACCTAGGAACCAAGTTTGATCGAAGAAAAATCGACCCTCCCAATTAAGGAAAGTGGCCGAGAGCTATACCAAGGGGGGAGGAAATCCGACTTTTTCGAAAACTTGTCTTAACGCGTTAGATTGTCGTACCACAGAGTTTGTAATGTACCGTGTAACCCTAGGACTTATTGCTTGCTGAGTTTCTGACTCAATGTGTTGATTTCTGTGATTTTGGCTTAAGGTTCTTTTGAAGAGTTTCCTGGAGATCAAGGCGAGGAACGTGAAGGAGGTTGTGAGGAAAACGCTGGAGGAGTTACAGGTGAGGGCTACTCTCTGAATTACTAGATAATGCTTTAGGTGTCGACAAGTTCGACTTGATTTATGTGTTATGCACTTAATTGCTAAATGTCTGAATTGTTCTCTGAGGCTTCGGCCGACCTTGTTGAGTAATTGATGCCATGATATTGTGTGCTAAATGATTCACATGCTATGTGCTACATGGTTAACTTAGGATGTGTTGGAATATGCTGTTATGCTTTTGACTGAGCTGTTTTATTTATGCTATTCCACGTGCACCTGAGATTCTGAGGAGTGAGGATTGCGGGCAAGTCATGCCGAATTTTTATGAGATTTTGAGAAAGTTTAGAAGGACGAACGGAGTTCGGACCTTGTTATGTTTTAATGGATCGAGACCTTCTCAGGGAATTATTTGAGATTATGGGATCTCTGAAAACTCTTAGGAAGTATTATAAGATTAAATGAAATCTATTTTATCACGGAAATTCATAAGACATTAATCAATTTCTAAATCCTTTGAACAATAATAACATCCTTAGATAAGAGCATAGAGCCTGAGTATTAGTTTGGAAATATGAGAAGTGTCGTCGAGTCCAAGTTTTGAGGAAATCTATGAGTTTCAAGTACATTCGTACTCCTTCGCTCGTTGAGCAGGTTATTGTTTGGCTATCTAAAGTTTAGCCGGGAACTATAAGTTTCCAAGTACTTCGGTACCTTTTCGCTCGATGAGCAGTTTATTGATTGGCTATCTAAAGTTTAGCCGGGAACCATGAGTTCCAAAGTACATTCTTCTTCTTTTGATTAATTCATTTTGTCGCAGAATCGACGTTTGCCTTAGGGTAGGCTTTTTAGAGACAATAAGTTAGCTAGAACACGTGACGACGTGTCGAGTGAGGTCGGAGACGTTGTTTGGCTAATCACTTGCATTCATGCACTCATTTTGAGGTTAATACACGGCGGATTACCGGACCTCGGTGGATTCCAAAATGGTCATAAGACCCGGATTTCCATATTTAGGACACTACGGTGGTCCTCAGTAGCAGACGGAATGGCAGACCTACGGGTTCACTGCTGATCTGACTACTTTTGTGTGGTGTAAGAGACGCCCGAGCGGAATGGTCCCACTTTGGCCGGTGTTAGGGCTGACTCGATGGTGTCCATCCTTCTTCCGGAATGCATTTTGTTACCCAGCATTGCATTTCATGCAACATACATGCTGACTTAGTTGCTGAGTGTGATTGGTACCTGTTTATCCTACTTGAGGCATGCTAATTGTTATTATGATCTTTATATTCATTGTGATATATGCAACCCTAGGATGTTATCCCTAAACTCTAAGCTTGAGAGGCTAATAATTATTACCCTATATATCTGGTTTTATTATTTATATAATTCTTTGGAGTTGACCCTCGCGTCTTCTGTGTGTGTTTGGGCGGACTACGCCATTGTCAGTTGAGTATGGCGGACCGGTTCACGATGGTTCACCCTTCAGGGGAAACTAGGTTGAAGAAGCTTGATCAGGAGGACTACGGTTCAGGGGTGGTCGACCCCGCTGGCCACCGAGCGACTTACTCGAGATGGGATTAGTGTAGGAGTAGTGTCGATGCTCTGACCGTCATGCTTCAGTTTTGGGGACAGGGTGGTTTCCTACCGGTAGCTTTTTGTGTGGTTTCCTATGGAGATCACAGAGAGCTGGTTGGATTTAGGGGGTCTTTTCTTAGGCCGCTGGGCCAACTTGTTCTCAGATTTTGAGGTTTAGTGTTGCGGACACAGTATTTTTACCTTGGTTTGTACTTTTGCCTACGGGCGTTACTCTCTTTTACTTTCCGTCACTGGAGGTTTACTCGTGACGTGGTTTACAACTTACAGTGGGGGCTGTAATCATATTGTATATTAGTTCTGTTATCTTCGTTTTAGAGTTTCATCTCTTTCTGTCTTTACTTACATTATCGAAAAAAAATAATTCACGTTTTTCCGCTTAAGTTATTTCTTTGGTTACTAAAGTGACGCCACCGAAATCGGGGTGTTACAGGCCTAGCTTACCTTATCCATCATTTTGTGAGACCTTTCGTTTTGAAAATCAATTTGTTGCAGATGAGCTTAATTACAATAAGGATGAAATGAACGTACAACATCAACAATTGGTCTGTTCCCTAACTTCTGAACAGAAAGGAGCGTATACCCAGGTAATAAATTATGATTAAAGCATAATAGAAGAAAAAATGAATAAATTCGATTATTATGTGTTTCGTATTTTCTTTTTGACAAATTATGTCAATTTACAGATATTGGATGTCGTTTCGTCCAATAACGGAGGATTTTTTTTTCCTATATGGATTTGGCGGATCTGGTAAAACTTTTGTGTGGAATACTCTCTCAGCCGCACTGCGTTCTAAAGGAAAGATTGCTCTAAATGTTGCGTCAAGTGCCATTGCTTCATTACTATTACCTGGAGGTAGAACTGCTCACTCTAGATTTTCCATTCCTATCACTATCCATGAATCATCAACATGTAATGTCCGTCAAGGTTCTCATAAAGCTGAAATGCTTCAGAAAGCAAGTCTCATCATTTGGGATGAAGCTCCAATGCTTAACAAGCACTGTTTTGAAGCTCTAGACAAAACTTTGAATGACATCATGAAGACCCAAGCAACTTTTGGCCACGATAAACCCTTTGGAGGAAAGGTAGTTGTTTTGGGTGGGGACTTTCGATAGATTCTGCCAGTAATTTTGAAAGGAAGTAGATCAGAAATCATTTCTTCTTCTATGAATTCATCATACCTATGGAAGCATTGTAAAGTAATGAAGTTAACTACCAACATGAGATTACAACAAGCAGGGTCCTCTTCTTCATCCTTGGATATCAAAGAATTTGCGGATTGGCTTCTTCAAGTGGGCGATGGCACGGTTAAGCCAATCGATGAAGATGATTCTATTATAGAAATTCCCTCTGATTTGTTGGTGAGGGAGTCCGATAATCCCTTACTTGAGTTAGTCAATTTTGCATATCCCAATGTTGTTGCTAATTTGGAGAACCATGCATATTTTGAAGCATATTTTGAACAAGAGCACTCCTTGCTCCCACTCTTGAAAGTGTTGAAGAGGTTAATAACTTCATGATGTCAATGATCCCTAGGGAGGAAACAGAATATTTGAGTTAAGACACACCATGCAGGTCAGATGAAGACTCTGAAATAGATGCAGAATGGTTCACTTCAGAATTTCTAAATGATGTTAAGTGCTCTGGTATTCCCAACTGCATAATTGTTCTCAAAGTTGGTGTCCTTATCATGTTAATTCGGAACATTGATCAGTCTGCTGGATTGTGTAATGGAACAAGATTGATAGTGAGCGCTTTGACACCTTATATCATTGTTGCAACAGCTCTTTCCGGTTCTAAAACAGGTAAACCTGTTTATATTCCTAGGCTTAGCTTAACTCCATCAGATACTGGCCTTCCTTTCAAATTCTCAAGGAGACAGTCCCTATTACTGTTTGTTTTGCTATGACTATAAATAAGAGCCAAGGCCAGTCGTTATCGCATGTTGGATTATACCTTCCTAGGCCGGTGTTCACGCATGGCCAGCTATATGTAGCTCTATCAAGAGTAAAATCTAGAAAAGGGTTGAAGATACTTATAGTCGATGACAAAGGAGTAGTATCTAATTGCACTCGGAATGTTGTGTGTGAAGAAGTATTCCAGAACATATGAATGGTTAGATTATCTATCTTTGAATTCGTACTTCTTTGTATAATGCACATTGTATTTAGCGTGCTGTATTTTTTGATCTACTTATTTAAAACATTTTCTAAATTGTTGTAGATTCAACAGACTTTCAATGATAATGGGGCAGCAAGCAACAAGTGGAATGCATAACGTTCATATGACATCTTTTTGTTGCTGATATATATATTTCTGTAATCATCAACCTTTGTTAGATTTATTCAGTTTTTCATTGTTGTGTAAACGAATTCAATTGTTATCTATGGTTTTGTGGTAGTTAATCATTTCAATTTCATATGAAAATAATTGTCATAAAAAATTAGAAAAATATTTCACCGTGCAGCGCCCGGGTAAAAACACTAGTGTAAAGATAAAAGAATAATAATTAAACATCAACATACCCGTGACTTATTTGATCTCATCACAAGCGAGATATGTTATGCATAATTGGATATCACCATATTAACATGTTAGCACAAAAACAAATGAGTAAACACGATCTAGTATCTATCCTATCAAAGCATGTCATTCAAGCAAATAGATGTAGAAAAAGGATGAAGAATAAAAAAATAGAACGTAAAGATTAAGAGTGAAAGCAAATAGCATGATAGCAGATAAATAATATTAAAACTAATAAAAAAAGATAGTAAATAATGACGATTAAAAAAATTGATCTTCTTGAATGCTATTAAAAAAAAATAACGAATGGTAGCAGATTCATCGAACGAATTTCATTGACTAACAAAAAAAACTGTTTTCTTATGCTAAGAATATTTCTTCTTTCATAATCTAATTGTCATTAGTGGGGGATAGTGATATTAATGAAAATCAAATTTATATGAGTCATAATGAAACGAGAATTTAATTAGCAAATGAAATAAAAATCAATTATGTCTTTGACCATTTCCGTGTCAATAGTATATGATATGAAACATGAATTTTGGCCTTGTAACGTTCAACATATATGCCTAATTGATATAAGTTTAAAAGCATTAATTAATCAATTAATCTTTAAAATAACAAAAAGGGTAAAAAATAAAATAAAACCCGTAATAGATCTGAGAAAAAAAAAAAATATTCCAGGAGAAAAGATAACGTGTTAAGCCTAGTGATGGTTTTCAAACCAGATAATTTACATGGTTGTTTTACCACTGTTAGTGCTCCTCTAAGCACTTTATCTTTTTGTTTTGCTTTTGCAATGTTCCTATCTTTTCTCTGTTGTACGAGGTTTGTAGCATACCAGATAATTAACAGATCAACATTATCACGCATACAATTAGAGCCATAACGCAGACTTATGCTTTCACAGTTTCTTTTGTGGAACATGTTTCATGTTTATTTGTGCTTGAATCTTCTGGATTCATACATAAAATGTATTATACTATGGATCTTGTGGAACCATATGTGTATTATACTATGAATCTTCAGGATTCATAGTTTGAACATAAAGCATTACGATTCTTCTGGAACCGCAAAGTCCATGATAGTTTCACCATACCTAATTAGAGCTTCGTACTGATAGCGTGTTATGAATAAAGGGAGGAACTAACATAAGCAAAGAGAGGAGAAGCAAGTAAAGAGAGAAGAGAGCAAAAGAAGAGAGAATAGTGTTTTTTTTTTTTTTTTTTTGAAAGGAAGAAGAGAGAATAGTGTGAATGAAGAGTAGTGGCTACTTGATGCAGCCTCCTTTAATTTAAAGAGCTAGGTTAACATAGAGAGACAAAATACATGGGCTTGACCCATTGACCCATGATGGTTATTCTATTTACAACATCTACACATTTATTGGGGGATTATGCTCACTTTGGTAAATATTGTTTGTATTATAAAGTTTTCATTTTCTGAAAAAAATAATTCTACACATTTGGGGTGAGCGTGCAAACTTTTATAATGAAAAATAATTTATATTTATTTTTCCATTAATCAAAATAAAAATACATATGTAGTTAATTCATAAATGACAATTAACAGTAAATTATTCATGAATATTGTATTGAATAGAAGTTAAAGTATTTATAGTGTCAAAATTAATAAAAAGAAAATAAAGATTACTACATATTTTTCACAATCATAAATGTATTTCCTTATACTCGATCCCTTGTTTTCTTTGAAAATATTTGTGTATTATTCATTGACCATTGCTATTATTTATATAAGTTTAAAATTAGACATGGAAATTCCATAAAAAAAATTAGTCATGGAAATCTATCTATCTATCTTTTATTCAAATTCAAATACGAAATTAACTAATTTAATACTGTGCAATGCTAAATTAGTCAATTTGGACATAATTTGAATTTTGATTTGAAATTTTTATTCAAATTTGAAATCAAAATTCAAAATTTTTAAATTTGAATAAAGAAAAAATCAGATTTAGTTTAATTCTAACTTTCAATCTTTACTAATAAATGATAATTTATATTGATTTTTTTTTGCTATAATTTTAGGTTGATTTTAAAACTTGGGTTGTCAATAATAATGGACTAGGCGAGATCCCACCTCCTTATGGGGCTCGCTCAGGGACGTTGGGGATGGAGCGACATGGAACTCGCCAACGGCGAAGGAGAAGACTGGGTTGGTTTAGAAAACTTAAAAAGGATTAAGTTTTTTTTTTTAAAGAAATTATATATATATATATATATATATATATATATAAAGATAATCCTTGGGAACATACTCTCCCAAGTGAGGTGATGTCCAAACAAAGATACAAAGGAGAAGGGTAGGGAACAAACCAAAATTACATAAAACAAAGGAGCAAAGCAACACCAAAAGAGAGAAAATGATACAATGGAAAAAAGAAGAAAGCAGACAACATCGAGCCTAGTATGATCTAGATAATGGCAGCAAAAAAAGCCAGGCCCCTTCCTTGCTCACGGCCAATTAGCCTCACCTCGTGTAGCTAAAGAAAAACCCAGCAAATCAGCAAACAAGTAAACCAGAGAGATCAAGATAAAAAGGATTAAGTTATTAACTCACTCTCTCAGTTACGGTTTGGGGTCTAAACCCTTTCTGAGTGTTCTTCCCGGAACAAATAACATAATTAAAGTGATTGAGTAGACTTATCAATCTCAAATAAGTAAGATATTTTGATTATATAGATAAAAATAGAAATAAAGAAAATTTAATTACATGATAATAAAAATGTGGACAAGGTATTTGATTTCAATTTTTTTATTTTTATTTTTGGTCATATTAGGTTAATTTTTTAACGCAATTATTAGCTAACAATTATTAATCAATTCAAAAGAAAGTTTTTTTTGGAAAACCAAAAGTGAATTTATTGATAAGCAAGATTGGAAAAACCCAACCAGCAAAGAGATCCAGTACAGCGAAAGAACAAAAGAAAAGCAGTGCTAGAGCAAAAAGAAGGAAATAGAAAGACTACTACAAAAAAACTAGATACATAAAAAACAACAGCTAGTTAAAAGGTAAAAACAAGGCAGCAGCTACCAGAAAAAAACTAACAATAGAAAAATTTATGAGAAATTTATTATGAGAAATTTATTCGCTAATAACATTTAAAGCAAAATTTAAACATTAACTAAATATTTTTATTCCTTTTTGTTGTTTTAAAATATAATAACTAAATGTATCTATTTAGTCTATGTGACATGATATAATTTGATATAATATATTTATTGAATCATAATACATATAATTATTTTTATTATAAATGCAAGTATTGATGTGAAAAATAATGAATTAACCATTAATAATTTCACAAGGTATTAAAAAAACTAAAAGTACTGATTCAATGTATATACAAAAAACTTATTTAAAGAAATTAGGAAATTTAAAGATTATAGTACATTATTTAATTTAGTGTTAAAATATGTTTTTGGTCAATATTAATGGTTTTTTTCCTAAAATAGAGTTTATTTGAAACATGTTCTTCATTTTTTTGAACTACACATGTTTGAGTCCCTAAGAGGATCGGAACTAAAACCTAAAATTAAGCGCTGAAAATAAAATTTTGATAACTGAAAATTACTAAAGAAGTAGTCCTTCAAATAAATTTACTTTATATATTGGTCCTCCCTGAGTCCAAAACATGAGCATTTCCCTAAATTATGGATGTATTTTAAAGAGTCTTTTGAGGTACCTAAACCAATAATTCACTATTTTATAGCGAACAACAACATTTTTAACTGTTCATTTTAAGACCCGTACACTGTTAATCAAATTAAATAGGTTAAAAATAAAATAAAATATATTCATGATTGTAAGATCAAGTTTTGATCTAGTAGTACAACTCTATGTTTTGATGATTACAAGTTAACCTTTTGATATGAACAATTGTGGTACTCTAACGTGTTTTTCTGAGTGTGCTATTTACAGGCTCTGACCTCAACTCAATCTCACACAAATCAGAAGCACTGTGTATAAAGAGTGACCCAAGCAACGCTTTCGCATTCACCATGTTCAGTATGAACAGTGGAAAAGCTTCAGAAGTTCTGAAGCTATACAAACTCTGATGTGGACTCAGTCGCTAGAAGCTCTGAAGATCCAGAAGTTCTGATAACCAAGAAACACTGAAGGTTCAGATGTTCTGATGGTGTAGAAGACTCTGAAGATCCAGAAGCTGAATAGTGGAAACTCTGAAGTCCAGAAGCAAGAAACTCTGAAGGCCATGTTCTTCCCTCTGAGTTCAGAATCAGAAGATACAATGGTCAGAGGATCTGTGCTTTCCCTCTGACTCTGATCAACCGGCTTCACAAGTTCCAATATGAAGTATTCCCCTGATCAGAAGTCTCCTAGGTTAAAAGGTCAAGTCGCTATCCAAGTACAAAAGCAAGTGTACCTTCCTGACGACCTACCTAACGTTCTCAGCCACAGCAGAAGCTGGATTTTCCAGAACTACCCTCCAACGGTAGCATTTCCCATGCAACGCTCAACCCTAATCCTTGGAGTATATATAAAGGCTGAAGATTGAAAGAAGCAGCGAAGAAACTAAGTAGAAGCAATACACACGCGCAAGACATATTCAAAATATTCTAAGCTTTCTTTCATCTTGAAATTCATTGTGTTTACTATAAGCTTTTTAGAAGCACTTTCTTTGTAAACAAGAACTTCATATACAGTTGTATAGTTTGCCTTTAGGAGATCAAGGTTGATCGGATCCTAGAGAAGACTAAGAGAGTGAATCTTAGTGTAAGCTAAGTCAGTGTAATTGTTAGTCACTTGTAGGTTTCAAGTGCAGTTGTAACTCTTACCTGATTAGTGGATTGCCTTCATTCTAAGAAGGAAGAAATCACCTTAACGGGTGGACTGGAGTAGCTTGAGTGATTTATCAAGTGAACCAGGATAAAATCCTTGTGTGCTTTTCTATCTCTTATCTTTAGCACTTAAGTTCTCGAAAGATTTGCCAAAATCTTTAAGGTGGAAGTCTTGTACTGAAAACGTTATTCAAACCCCCCCTTTCTACCGTTTTTCATACCTTCAATTGGTATCAGAGCGCAAGTTCTGATTACCACACCTAACAGTGTTCAGTGATCCGGGCCGGTGTGAAAAACAATGGCTGCCACCACCAGTGAAACTCAAAGAGATGGTTACAACGCAAAGCCTCCTATGTTCGATGGTCAAAGGTTCGAATATTGGAAAGATAGACTGGAAAGTTTCTTTCTGGGTTTCGATGCAGATCTCTGGGATTTTATTGTGGATGGCTATGAGCGTCCAGTTGATGCAGATGGCAAGAAGATCCCAAGGTCAGAGATGACTGCAGAACAAAAGAAGCTGTACTCACAACATCACAAAGCAAGAGCAATTCTTCTAAGTGCTATTTCCTATGAGGAGTACCAGAAGATTACCGATCGTGAGTTTGCTAAAGACATTTTTGATTCTCTGAAGATGTCTCATGAAGGAAACAAGAAAGTCAAAGAATCAAAGGCATTGTCTTTGATCCAAAAGTATGAATCCTTCATCATGGAGCCAAATGAGTCCATTGAAGAAATGTTCTCCAGATTTCAATTGCTTGTAGCTGGCATACGACCTCTCAACAAGAGCTACACAACAAAAGATCATGTCATAAGGGTCATCAGGTGTCTTCCTGAAAGTTGGATGCCTTTGGTGACTTCAATAGAGCTCACGAGAGACGTTGAGAATATGAGTTTAGAAGAACTCATCAGCATTTTGAAATGCCATGAGCTGAAACGCTCAGAGATGCAAGATCTGAGGAAAAAGTCCATAGCCTTGAAATCCAAATCTGAAAAGGCTAAGGTTGAGAAGTCAAAGGCTCTTCAAGCTGAAGAAGAAGAATCTGAAGAAGCATCAGAAGATTCTGATGAAGATGAGCTGACTCTGATCTCCAAGAGACTCAACCGCATCTGGAAGCACAGGAAGAGCAAGTTCAAAGGCTCTGGAAAGGCAAAAGGCAAGTATGAGTCCTCAGGCCAGAAGAAGTCTTCAATCAAGGAAGTCACATGTTTTGAGTGCAAAGAATCTGGGCACTACAAAAGTGATTGTCCAAAGTTGAAGAAAGACAAGAAGCCAAAGAAGCACTTCAAGACCAAGAAGAGTCTGATGGTGACATTCGATGAATCAGAGTCAGAGGATGTTGACTCTGATGGTGAAGTCCAAGGACTCATGGCCATTGTCAAAGACAAAGGAGCAGAGTCAAAGGAAGCTGTTGACTCTGACTCAGAATCAGAAGGAGATCCTAACTCAGACGATGAAAATGAGGTATTCGCTTCCTTCTCTACCTCTGAACTGAAACATGCTTTGTCTGATATCATGGATAAGTATAACTCTTTATTGTCTAAGCATAAAAAGTTGAAAAAGAACTTATCTGCTGTCTCTAAGACTCCTTCTGAACATGAGAAAATTATTTCTGATTTGAAAAATGAAAATCATGCTTTGGTAAATTCTAACTCTGTGCTTAAGAACCAGATTGCTAAGTTAGAAGAAATTGTTGCCTGTGATGCCTCTGATTGTAGAAATGAATCTAAGTATGAAAAGTCTTTTCAAAGATTCCTAGCTAAAAGCGTGGATAGAAGCTTAATGGCTTCAATGATCTATGGCGTAAGCAGAAATGGAATGCATGGCATTGGCTATTCTAAACCAATTAGAAATGAGCCTTCTGTGTCTAAAGCTAAATCCTTGTATGAATGCTTTGTTCCCTCTGGTACCATATTGCCTGATCCTGTACCTGCTAAAGTTGCTAAACATCCTCTTAAAAAGGGATCTTTCTCTATGACTAAATATCATGCAAATATTCCTTTAAAATATTATGTTGAGACACCCAAGGTGATCAGAACCTCTGGGGTAACTAACAAAAGAGGACCCAGAAAGTGGGTACCTAAGGACAAGATCATCTATGTTGCAGATATCCTTGATAGCTCCACTGAAACACCAATCATGGTATCTGGACAGTGGATGCTCGCGTCACATGACGGGAGAAAAGCGTATGTTCCGAGAGCTGAAACTTAAGCCTGGAGGCGAAGTTGGCTTCGGAGGAAATGAAAAGGGTAAAATTGTTGGTACTGGTACTATTTGTGTAGATAGTAGTCCATGCATTGATAATGTTTTATTGGTAGACGGCTTAACACATAACTTATTGTCTATAAGTCAATTAGCTGACAAGGGTTATGATGTTATATTCAATCAAAAGTCCTGCCGGGCTGTAAGTCAGATCGATGGCTCTGTTCTGTTTAACAGCAAGAGGAAGAACAACATTTATAAGATCAGATTATCTGAGTTGGAGGCTCAGAATGTGAAGTGCCTTCTGTCTGTTAATGAAGAGCAGTGGGTATGGCATAGACGGTTAGGGCATGCCAGTATGAGAAAGATTTCTCAGCTGAGCAAGCTAAACCTTGTCAGGGGCTTACCCAATCTGAAGTTCGCTTCAGACGCTCTTTGTGAAGCATGTCAGAAAGGCAAATTCACAAAAGTCCCTTTCAAGGCAAAGAATGTTGTCTCAACCTCAAGGCCGTTGGAACTTCTGCATATCGACCTTTTTGGACCAGTGAAAACTGAGTCTATAGGTGGCAAGAGATATGGGATGGTTATCGTTGATGACTATAGCCGCTGGACATGGGTAAAGTTTCTAACCCGCAAGGATGAGTCTCATGCCGTGTTCTCTACCTTCATTGCTCAAGTGCAAAACGAGAAGGCTTGTAGGATTGTGCGTGTCAGAAGTGACTATGGTGGAGAGTTTGAGAATGACAAGTTTGAGAGTCTGTTTGATTCCTACGGAATTGCACATGATTTCTCTTGTCCCAGAACTCCTCAACAAAATGGTGTTGTTGAGAGGAAGAACAGAACTCTTCAGGAGATGGCTAGAACCATGCTCCAAGAAACTGGCATGGCTAAGCACTTTTGGGTAGAGGCAGTAAATACAGCATGTTACATTCAGAACAGAATCTCTGTGAGACCAATTCTGAATAAGACTCCTTATGAATTGTGGAAGAACATAAAACCCAACATTTCTTATTTTCATCCTTTTGGCTGTGTTTGTTATGTTCTCAATACTAAGGATAGATTGCATAAATTTGATGTTAAGTCTTCTAAGTGTCTATTACTTGGTTATTCTGATAGATCTAAAGGTTTTAGATTTTATAATACTGATGCTAAGACTATTGAAGAATCTATTCATGTTAGATTTGATGATAAGCTTGACTCTGACCAGTCAAAGCTAGTTGAAAAGTTTGCAGATTTAAGCATTAATGTTTCTGACAAAGGCAAAGCTCCAGAGGAAGTTGAGCCAGAGGAAGATGAACCAGAGGAAGAAGCTGGTCCCTCTAACTCACAAACTCTGAAGAAGAGCAGAATCACTGCAGCTCACCCTAAGGAATTGATTCTGGGCAACAAAGATGAACCAGTCAGAACCAGATCTGCCTTCAGACCCTCTGAAGAGACCTTGCTGAGTCTGAAAGGACTGGTGTCCTTAATTGAACCCAAGTCCATAGATGAAGCTCTTCAGGACAAGGATTGGATTCTGGCCATGGAAGAAGAACTGAATCAATTCTCCAAGAACGATGTTTGGAGCTTAGTGAAGAAGCCTGAGAGTGTCCATGTTATTGGGACGAAATGGGTATTCAGAAACAAGCTAAATGAGAAAGGAGAAGTAGTCAGAAACAAGGCAAGGCTAGTTGCTCAAGGCTACAGCCAGCAGGAAGGAATAGACTACACTGAAACATTTGCTCCGGTAGCAAGACTGGAGGCAATTAGACTGTTGATCTCCTTCTCAGTAAATCACAACATAGTTCTACATCAGATGGACGTAAAGAGTGCCTTCCTAAATGGTTATATCTCAGAGGAAGTCTATGTTCATCAACCCCCAGGTTTTGAAGATGAAAAGAAACCAGACCATGTGTTCAAATTGAAGAAATCACTCTACGGTCTGAAGCAAGCTCCCAGAGCATGGTATGAGAGACTTAGCTCATTCCTTCTGGAGAATGAGTTTGTAAGGGGTAAAGTAGATACAACTTTTTTTTGCAAGACTTATAAAGATGATATCTTAATTGTGCAAATTTATGTTGATGATATTATATTTGGTTCTGCTAATCAATCTCTATGCAAAGAATTTTCTGAGATGATGCATGCTGAATTTGAGATGAGTATGATGGGAGAATTAAAGTACTTTCTGGGAATACAAGTTGATCAAACACCAGAAGGAACATATATCCATCAGAGCAAGTACACTAAAGAACTTCTGAAGAAGTTCAATATGCTGGAATCTACAGTGGCCAAGACTCCAATGCATCCTACATGCATTTTGGAGAAAGAGGATAAAAGTGGTAAAGTATGTCAGAAGCTCTATCGTGGAATGATAGGTTCACTTCTATACTTAACTGCATCTAGGCCAGACATATTATTTAGTGTTCACTTATGTGCTCGTTTCCAATCAGATCCAAGGGAAACCCACTTAACTGCTGTTAAGAGGATCCTAAGGTATCTGAAAGGCACCACTAACCTTGGCTTGATGTATAAGAAAACATCAGAGTATAAGCTTTCAGGTTATTGTGATGCTGATTATGCTGGAGATAGAACAGAGAGAAAAAGTACTTCTGGAAATTGTCAATTTCTGGGAAGCAATCTAGTCTCATGGGCAAGCAAGAGGCAATCAACCATTGCACTATCAACTGCAGAGGCAGAATATATCTCAGCAGCAATATGCAGCACTCAGATGCTCTGGATGAAACATCAGCTGGAGGATTATCAGATCCTTGAGAGTAATATCCCAATTTATTGTGATAACACTGCTGCAATCTCGTTGAGCAAGAATCCTATCTTGCATTCAAGGGCAAAGCACATTGAGGTAAAGTATCACTTCATTAGAGATTATGTGCAGAAGGGCGTACTTCTTCTGAAGTTTGTTGATACTGACTATCAATGGGCAGATATCTTTACAAAGCCCTTAGCAGAGGATAGATTTAATTTTATTCTGAAAAATCTAAACATGGACTTTTGTCCAGAGTGAAGATGGATCAGAACCTCTGACTATGATACTTCTTGATCAGAAGATGTCTAGTCCAGAAGGTAACTCAATCAGAGTGTGTGTGCCACTGGTACTGACTCTGAAGCTGAGACAACAACACGTGTGTCAGAATTTCTGATGCATAATTCCTTGTGCCCGTGTGACAGTCTGTTATGATTGCGTGTAGATATGCTTATCTCCTGTGTGTGATTGTGTATTTTACTGTTACTATCTATCTTTAATTTTCAACCGTTGATCTTAAAGTGCTTTTTGAATCAACAACGGTTATTTGATAAAACCCACTATACACACACGTTCTCGTTCACTTCCGGTTTTCACTCTCGCACTCTCTGCTTTTCAAAACCGCCTCTTTCTTGATTTCTCTCTCGATCTCTCTTCATCCTTCAAACTTCATCTTCTACCTCAAACCTTCAACCTCTTCAAAATGGTGAGACAAACCAGAAGATCTACTGCAGATACACCTCAGTTCCCTCACATGGAAGTTGGTTTGGCAACGGGTCAAAGGGGCTCTGAGAACCCGGCACAAGAACAAGTTCAAGCTCAAGAGCAGATTGTTCCTATTGCAGAACGGGGCTGTGCCGTTCACTGCGTATTTGCTCCTGAGGAACTCCAAGTCCTGGCAGAATGGAGATTCAACCTCCACAACCTGGCTGCAAATGGGTTTGATCTTCGTCCTGAAGTCCAAGCTCAAGGTTGGGGAAACTATTTCAATCGACTTCGAGGACCGGTGTATGAGAAATTGGTAAAGGAATTCTGGAAGCACGCAGACTGCGATGACACTCAGGTGGTCTCTCACATTCTTGGCAGGAAGATCATTATCACTGAGAAGTCATTCGTGAATCTGCTAGGAGCAGAAACTGCTTATGGGTATCGGTTCCAACTGACGGAATCCAAGCTGAAACCCATCACCAAAGACAAAGTCAACAAGGCCCTGTACACCACCTTCAAACCGGGCAAGACGAGTTACAAGGTGATGGATCTTCACCCCAAACTCAGAATCTGGCACAAGATCCTGCTCAACTGCATCAATCAGAGACCGAAGGGCAGTTCCCCAGATTACATCAACTTCAACCAGAAGGCGATGCTGTTCTTCATTCAAGACAAGGAGAAGATCTGCCTTCCCTACTTCCTGTTCTCCTACTTAAAGGAATGCATCCGGAAGTCTCGCACCACCGCCTCCATCAAGTCTGCAATCAAATACATCCCTTTTGGGAGGCTGCTCTCAGACTTTCTCATTGAAAGCCACTTGGTGCAAGATTTGATCGATGCTGGTTGCACAGAGGATTTGAGCACAATTGTCAGTGATGTCTTCACTGCAAACTCCTTGAAGAAGATGGGCTTAATCCAGAAGAAGATTGCTCCTGCTCATGAAGACACATCTTCTGAGATCAGAGGAAGAAGAATGCCTCTGAATGACTACCCTCTGTGGACTCAAGCGGACAATCCTGACGCCATCAGATGCTATGTTGAAGATCTAAGGGCTCAAGGATTCGAAATTGACCTTGATGATTTCGTCAGCAGACTACCACCAGCTCCAGAGTTTCCTTCTCCTCCCAAGAGGAAAGCTCAGAGGAAGATGGTTCTGGACGAATCTTCTGAGGAATCTGATGTCCCTCTGGTCAAGAAGACGAAGAGAAAGCCTGATGATGGTGATGATGATGATAGTGAGGATGGTCCTCCAAAGAAGAAGCAGAAGAAGGTCCGAATCGTGGTGAAGCCTACTCGGGTGGAACCAGCTGCTGCAGTGGTCAGAAGGACTGAACCTCCTGCCAGAGTGACTCGATCATCAGCACATTCAAGTAAGCCTGCACTTGCTTCTGATGATGATTTGAATTTATTTGATGCACTCCCTATTTCTGCCTTGCTTCAACACTCCTCAAATCCCCTCACTCCTATTCCTGAATCCCAGCCAGCCGAACAAACCACCTCTCCACCACATTCCCCAAGATCTTCCTTCTTTCAACCTTCTCCTACTGAAGCACCTCTCTGGAATTTGCTTCAGAACCCAACCTCTAGGTCAGAAGAACCAACATCTCTCCTTACCATTCCGTACGACCCATTATCTTCTGAACCAATCATCCAAGACCAACCCGAGCCCAACCAAACAGAACCACAACCCAGAACGTCTGATCACTCTGCTCTCAGAGCATCAGCACGTCCTGCTGCCAGAACCACGGATACAGACTCTTCAACAGCCTTCACACCTGTATCCTTCCCAACCAATGTTATTGACTCTCCTCCTCCAATACCTCTGAATCAATTAGAAAATTCATGGAGGTTAGAAAAGAAAAGGTATCTGCCTTGGAAGAGTATTACCTTACCTGTCCAAGCCCTAGGAGATATCCTGGCCCTAGACCTGAACGTCTAGTTGACCCAGATGAACCTATCTTGGCCAATCCTATCCAAGAGGCAGACCCCTTAGTTCAACAAGCTCACCCTGTCCCCTGACCAACAAGAGCCCATTCAACCAGACCCTGAACCTGAACAATCA